>NW_026908001.1:0-256093 GCF_033978785.1 Entelurus aequoreus | reverse complement strand
CTAAAAATGGCATGAAATGCTTTTTTTTGGAAAACTTTTTTTCACAAAAAAAAATTAAAAAAACAGACTTGCTTCAGCAGCACAATTCTGGTGCTGTAGTTGTAGGAGATGTCTCAAAACGTCATCAGGAGTCCCGACTAAACCCGTAAATGTAAGAAAATGTAAGAAAATGCATATTTTACAAAAAACATTTTTTGCTAAAATGTCGTAAGGGGGGACCCTGTCGTAAAAATTCCAAAAGACGGACTTGCTTCAGCAGCACAATTCTGGTGCTGTAGTTGTAGGAGATGTCTCAAAACGTCATCAGGAGTCCCTACAAAACCTAAAAATGGCATGAAATGCTTTTTTTTGGAAAACTTTTTTTCACAAAAAAAAATTCAAAAAACAGACTTGCTTCAGCAGCACAATTCTGGTGCTGTAGTTGTAGGAGATGTCTCAAAACGTCATCAGGAGTCCCGACTAAACCCGTAAATGTAAGAAAATGTAAAAAAAATGCATATTTTACGAAAAACATTTTTTGCTAAAATGTCGTAAGGGGGGACCCTGTCGTAAAAACTCCAAAAAACGGACTTGCTTCAGCAGCACAATTCTGGTGCTGTAGTTGTAGGAGATGTCTCAAAACGTCATCAGGAGTCCCGACTAAACCCGTAAATGTAAGAAAATGTAAGAAAATGCATATTTTACGAAAAACATTTTTTGCTAAAATGTCGTAAGGGGGGACCCTGTCGTAAAAATTCCAAAAAACGGACTTGCTTCAGCAGCACAATTCTGGTGCTGTAGTTGTAGGAGATGTCTCAAAACGTCATCAGGAGTCCCTACAAAACCTAAAAATGGCATGAAATGCTTTTTTTTGGAAAACTTTTTTTCACAAAAAAAAATTGAAAAAACAGACTTGCTTCAGCAGCCCAATTCTGGTGCTGTAGTTGTAGGAGATGTCTCAAAACGTCATCAGGAGTCCCGACTAAACCCGTAAATGTAAGAAAATGTAAAAAAATGCATATTTTACGAAAAACATTTTTTGCTAAAATGTCGTAAGGGGGGACCCTGTCGTAAAAACTCAAAAAAACGGACTTGCTTCAGCAGCACAATTCTGGTGCTGTAGTTGTAGGAGATGTCTCAAAAGGTCATCAGGAGTCCCTACAAAACCTAAAAATGGCATGAAATGCTTTTTTTTGGAAAACTTTTTTTCACAAAAAAAAATTCAAAAAACAGACTTGCTTCAGCAGCCCAATTCTGGTGCTGTAGTTGTAGGAGATGTCTCAAAACGTCATCAGGAGTCCCGACTAAACCCGTAAATGTAAGAAAATGTAAAAAAATGCATATTTTACGAAAAACGTTTTTTGCTAAAATGTCGTAAGGGGGGACCCTGTCGTAAAAACTCCAAAAAACGGACTTGCTTCAGCAGCACAATTCTGGTGCTGTAGTTGTAGGAGATGTCTCAAAACGTCATCAGGAGTCCCGACTAAACCCGTAAATGTAAGAAAATGTAAGAAAATGCATATTTTACGAAAAACATTTTTTGCTAAAATGTCGTAAGGGGGGACCCTGTCGTAAAAATTCCAAAAAACGGACTTGCTTCAGCAGCACAATTCTGGTGCTGTAGTTGTAGGAGATGTCTCAAAACGTCATCAGGAGTCCCTACAAAACCTAAAAATGGCATAAATGCTTTTTTTGGGAAAACTTTTTTTTTACAAAAAAAAATTTAAATAACGGTCTTGTTTCAGCAGCACAATTCTGGTGCTGTAGTTGTAGGAGATGTCTCAAAACGTCATCAGGAGTCCCGACTAAACCCGTAAATGTAAGAAAATGTAAGAAAATGCATTTTTTACGCGAAACATTTTTTGATAAAATGTCGTAAGGGGGGACCCTGTCGTAAAAACTCAAAAAAACGGACTTGCTTCAGCAGCACAATTCTGGTGCTGTAGTTGTAGGAGATGTCTCAAAAGGTCATCAGGAGTCCCTACAAAACCTAAAAATGGCATGAAATGCTTTTTTTTGGAAAACTTTTTTTCACAAAAAGAAATTGAAAAAACAGACTTGCTTCAGCAGCCCAATTCTGGTGCTGTAGTTGTAGGAGATGTCTCAAAACGTCATCAGGAGTCCCGACTAAACCCGTAAATGTAAGAAAATGTAAGAAAATGCATATTTTACGAAAAACATTTTTTGCTAAAATGTCGTAAGGGGGGACCCTGTCGTAAAAATTCCAAAAGACGGACTTGCTTCAGCAGCACAATTCTGGTGCTGTAGTTGTAGGAGATGTCTCAAAACGTCATCAGGAGTCCCTACAAAACCTAAAAATGGCATGAAATGCTTTTTTTTTGAAAACTTTTTTTCACAAAAAAAAATTCAAAAAACAGACTTGCTTCAGCAGCCCAATTCTGGTGCTGTAGTTGTAGGAGATGTCTCAAAACGTCATCAGGAGTCCCGACTAAACCCGTAAATGTAAGAAAATGTAAGAAAATGCATATTTTACAAAAAACATTTTTTGCTAAAATGTCGTAAGGGGGGACCCTGTCGTAAAAATTCCAAAAGACGGACTTGCTTCAGCAGCACAATTCTGGTGCTGTAGTTGTAGGAGATGTCTCAAAAGGTCATCAGGAGTCCCTACAAAACCTAAAAATGGCATGAAATGCTTTTTTTTGGAAAACTTTTTTTCACAAAAAAAAATTCAAAAAACAGACTTGCTTCAGCAGCACAATTCTGGTGCTGTAGTTGTAGGAGATGTCTCAAAACGTCATCAGGAGTCCCGACTAAACCCGTAAATGTAAGAAAATGTAAAAAAAATGCATATTTTACGAAAAACATTTTTTGCTAAAATGTCGTAAGGGGGGACCCTGTCGTAAAAACTCCAAAAAACGGACTTGCTTCAGCAGCACAATTCTGGTGCTGTAGTTGTAGGAGATGTCTCAAAACGTCATCAGGAGTCCCGACTAAACCCGTAAATGTAAGAAAATGTAAGAAAATGCATATTTTACGAAAAACATTTTTTGCTAAAATGTCGTAAGGGGGGACCCTGTCGTAAAAATTCCAAAAAACGGACTTGCTTCAGCAGCACAATTCTGGTGCTGTAGTTGTAGGAGATGTCTCAAAACGTCATCGGGAGTCCCTACAAAACCTAAAAATGGCATGAAATGCTTTTTTTTGGAAAACTTTTTTTCACAAAAAAAAATTGAAAAAACAGACTTGCTTCAGCAGCCCAATTCTGGTGCTGTAGTTGTAGGAGATGTCTCAAAACGTCATCAGGAGTCCCGACTAAACCCGTAAATGTAAGAAAATGTAAAAAAATGCATATTTTACGAAAAACATTTTTTGCTAAAATGTCGTAAGGGGGGACCCTGTCGTAAAAACTCAAAAAAACGGACTTGCTTCAGCAGCACAATTCTGGTGCTGTAGTTGTAGGAGATGTCTCAAAAGGTCATCAGGAGTCCCTACAAAACCTAAAAATGGCATGAAATGCTTTTTTTTGGAAAACTTTTTTTCACAAAAAAAAATTCAAAAAACAGACTTGCTTCAGCAGCCCAATTCTGGTGCTGTAGTTGTAGGAGATGTCTCAAAACGTCATCAGGAGTCCCGACTAAACCCGTAAATGTAAGAAAATGTAAAAAAATGCATATTTTACGAAAAACATTTTTTGCTAAAATGTCGTAAGGGGGGACCCTGTCGTAAAAACTCCAAAAAACGGACTTGCTTCAGCAGCACAATTCTGGTGCTGTAGTTGTAGGAGATGTCTCAAAACGTCATCAGGAGTCCCGACTAAACCCGTAAATGTAAGAAAATGTAAGAAAATGCATATTTTACGAAAAACATTTTTTGCTAAAATGTCGTAAGGGGGGACCCTGTCGTAAAAATTCCAAAAAACGGACTTGCTTCAGCAGCACAATTCTGGTGCTGTAGTTGTAGGAGATGTCTCAAAACGTCATCAGGAGTCCCTACAAAACCTAAAAATGGCATAAATGCTTTTTTTGGGAAAACTTTTTTTTTACAAAAAAAAATTTAAATAACGGTCTTGTTTCAGCAGCACAATTCTGGTGCTGTAGTTGTAGGAGATGTCTCAAAACGTCATCAGGAGTCCCGACTAAACCCGTAAATGTAAGAAAATGTAAGAAAATGCATTTTTTACGCGAAACATTTTTTGATAAAATGTCGTAAGGGGGGACCCTGTCGTAAAAACTCAAAAAAACGGACTTGCTTCAGCAGCACAATTCTGGTGCTGTAGTTGTAGGAGATGTCTCAAAACGTCATCAGGAGTCCCTACAAAACCTAAAAATGGCATGAAATGCTTTTTTTTGGAAAACTTTTTTTCACAAAAAAAAATTAAAAAAACAGACTTGCTTCAGCAGCACAATTCTGGTGCTGTAGTTGTAGGAGATGTCTCAAAACGTCATCAGGAGTCCCGACTAAACCCGTAAATGTAAGAAAATGTAAGAAAATGCATATTTTACAAAAAACATTTTTTGCTAAAATGTCGTAAGGGGGGACCCTGTCGTAAAAATTCCAAAAGACGGACTTGCTTCAGCAGCACAATTCTGGTGCTGTAGTTGTAGGAGATGTCTCAAAACGTCATCAGGAGTCCCTACAAAACCTAAAAATGGCATGAAATGCTTTTTTTTGGAAAACTTTTTTTCACAAAAAAAAATTCAAAAAACAGACTTGCTTCAGCAGCACAATTCTGGTGCTGTAGTTGTAGGAGATGTCTCAAAACGTCATCAGGAGTCCCGACTAAACCCGTAAATGTAAGAAAATGTAAAAAAAATGCATATTTTACGAAAAACATTTTTTGCTAAAATGTCGTAAGGGGGGACCCTGTCGTAAAAACTCCAAAAAACGGACTTGCTTCAGCAGCACAATTCTGGTGCTGTAGTTGTAGGAGATGTCTCAAAACGTCATCAGGAGTCCCGACTAAACCCGTAAATGTAAGAAAATGTAAGAAAATGCATATTTTACGAAAAACATTTTTTGCTAAAATGTCGTAAGGGGGGACCCTGTCGTAAAAATTCCAAAAAACGGACTTGCTTCAGCAGCACAATTCTGGTGCTGTAGTTGTAGGAGATGTCTCAAAACGTCATCAGGAGTCCCTACAAAACCTAAAAATGGCATGAAATGCTTTTTTTTGGAAAACTTTTTTTCACAAAAAAAAATTGAAAAAACAGACTTGCTTCAGCAGCCCAATTCTGGTGCTGTAGTTGTAGGAGATGTCTCAAAACGTCATCAGGAGTCCCGACTAAACCCGTAAATGTAAGAAAATGTAAAAAAATGCATATTTTACGAAAAACATTTTTTGCTAAAATGTCGTAAGGGGGGACCCTGTCGTAAAAACTCCAAAAAACGGACTTGCTTCAGCAGCACAATTCTGGTGCTGTAGTTGTAGGAGATGTCTCAAAACGTCATCAGGAGTCCCGACTAAACCCGTAAATGTAAGAAAATGTAAGAAAATGCATATTTTACGAAAAACATTTTTTGCTAAAATGTCGTAAGGGGGGACCCTGTCGTAAAAATTCCAAAAAACGGACTTGCTTCAGCAGCACAATTCTGGTGCTGTAGTTGTAGGAGATGTCTCAAAACGTCATCAGGAGTCCCTACAAAACCTAAAAATGGCATAAATGCTTTTTTTGGGAAAACTTTTTTTTTACAAAAAAAAATTTAAATAACGGTCTTGTTTCAGCAGCACAATTCTGGTGCTGTAGTTGTAGGAGATGTCTCAAAACGTCATCAGGAGTCCCGACTAAACCCGTAAATGTAAGAAAATGTAAGAAAATGCATTTTTTACGCGAAACATTTTTTGATAAAATGTCGTAAGGGGGGACCCTGTCGTAAAAACTCAAAAAAACGGACTTGCTTCAGCAGCACAATTCTGGTGCTGTAGTTGTAGGAGATGTCTCAAAACGTCATCAGGAGTCCCTACAAAACCTAAAAATGGCATGAAATGCTTTTTTTTGGAAAACTTTTTTTCACAAAAAAAAATTAAAAAAACAGACTTGCTTCAGCAGCACAATTCTGGTGCTGTAGTTGTAGGAGATGTCTCAAAACGTCATCAGGAGTCCCGACTAAACCCGTAAATGTAAGAAAATGTAAGAAAATGCATATTTTACAAAAAACATTTTTTGCTAAAATGTCGTAAGGGGGGACCCTGTCGTAAAAATTCCAAAAGACGGACTTGCTTCAGCAGCACAATTCTGGTGCTGTAGTTGTAGGAGATGTCTCAAAACGTCATCAGGAGTCCCTACAAAACCTAAAAATGGCATGAAATGCTTTTTTTTGGAAAACTTTTTTTCACAAAAAAAAATTCAAAAAACAGACTTGCTTCAGCAGCACAATTCTGGTGCTGTAGTTGTAGGAGATGTCTCAAAACGTCATCAGGAGTCCCGACTAAACCCGTAAATGTAAGAAAATGTAAAAAAAATGCATATTTTACGAAAAACATTTTTTGCTAAAATGTCGTAAGGGGGGACCCTGTCGTAAAAACTCCAAAAAACGGACTTGCTTCAGCAGCACAATTCTGGTGCTGTAGTTGTAGGAGATGTCTCAAAACGTCATCAGGAGTCCCGACTAAACCCGTAAATGTAAGAAAATGTAAGAAAATGCATATTTTACGAAAAACATTTTTTGCTAAAATGTCGTAAGGGGGGACCCTGTCGTAAAAATTCCAAAAAACGGACTTGCTTCAGCAGCACAATTCTGGTGCTGTAGTTGTAGGAGATGTCTCAAAACGTCATCAGGAGTCCCTACAAAACCTAAAAATGGCATGAAATGCTTTTTTTTGGAAAACTTTTTTTCACAAAAAAAAATTGAAAAAACAGACTTGCTTCAGCAGCCCAATTCTGGTGCTGTAGTTGTAGGAGATGTCTCAAAACGTCATCAGGAGTCCCGACTAAACCCGTAAATGTAAGAAAATGTAAAAAAATGCATATTTTACGAAAAACATTTTTTGCTAAAATGTCGTAAGGGGGGACCCTGTCGTAAAAACTCAAAAAAACGGACTTGCTTCAGCAGCACAATTCTGGTGCTGTAGTTGTAGGAGATGTTTCAAAAGGTCATCAGGAGTCCCTACAAAACCTAAAAATGGCATGAAATGCTTTTTTTTGGAAAACTTTTTTTCACAAAAAAAAATTCAAAAAACAGACTTGCTTCAGCAGCCCAATTCTGGTGCTGTAGTTGTAGGAGATGTCTCAAAACGTCATCAGGAGTCCCGACTAAACCCGTAAATGTAAGAAAATGTAAAAAAATGCATATTTTACGAAAAACGTTTTTTGCTAAAATGTCGTAAGGGGGGACCCTGTCGTAAAAACTCCAAAAAACGGACTTGCTTCAGCAGCACAATTCTGGTGCTGTAGTTGTAGGAGATGTCTCAAAACGTCATCAGGAGTCCCGACTAAACCCGTAAATGTAAGAAAATGTAAAAAAATGCATATTTTACAAAAAACATTTTTTGCTAAAATGTCGTAAAAACTCAAAAAAACGGACTTGCTTCAGCAGCACAATTCTGGTGCTGTAGTTGTAGGAGATGTCTCAAAAGGTCATCAGGAGTCCCTACAAAACCTAAAAATGGCATGAAATGCTTTTTTTTGGAAAACTTTTTTTCACAAAAAAAAATTCAAAAAACAGACTTGCTTCAGCAGCCCAATTCTGGTGCTGTAGTTGTAGGAGATGTCTCAAAACATCATCAGGAGTCCCGACTAAACCCGTAAATGTAAGAAAATGTAAAAAAATGCATATTTTACGAAAAACATTTTTTGCTAAAATGTCGTAAGGGGGGACCCTGTCGTAAAAATTCAAAAAAACGGACTTGCTTCAGCAGCACAATTCTGGTGCTGTTGTTGTAGGAGATGTCTCAAAACGTCATCAGGAGTCCCTACAAAACCTAAAAATGGCATGAAATGCTTTTTTTTGGAAAACTTTTTTTCACAAAAAAAAATTAAAAAAACAGACTTGCTTCAGCAGCACAATTCTGGTGCTGTAGTTGTAGGAGATGTCTCAAAACGTCATCAGGAGTCCCGACTAAACCCGTAAATGTAAGAAAATGTAAGAAAATGCATATTTTACAAAAAACATTTTTTGCTAAAATGTCGTAAGGGGGGACCCTGTCGTAAAAATTCCAAAAGACGGACTTGCTTCAGCAGCACAATTCTGGTGCTGTAGTTGTAGGAGATGTCTCAAAAGGTCATCAGGAGTCCCTACAAAACCTAAAAATGGCATGAAATGCTTTTTTTTGGAAAACTTTTTTTCACAAAAAAAAATTCAAAAAACAGACTTGCTTCAGCAGCACAATTCTGGTGCTGTAGTTGTAGGAGATGTCTCAAAACGTCATCAGGAGTCCCGACTAAACCCGTAAATGTAAGAAAATGTAAAAAAAATGCATATTTTACGAAAAACATTTTTTGCTAAAATGTCGTAAGGGGGGACCCTGTCGTAAAAACTCCAAAAAACGGACTTGCTTCAGCAGCACAATTCTGGTGCTGTAGTTGTAGGAGATGTCTCAAAACGTCATCAGGAGTCCCGACTAAACCCGTAAATGTAAGAAAATGTAAGAAAATGCATATTTTACGAAAAACATTTTTTGCTAAAATGTCGTAAGGGGGGACCCTGTCGTAAAAATTCCAAAAGACGGACTTGCTTCAGCAGCACAATTCTGGTGCTGTAGTTGTAGGAGATGTCTCAAAACGTCATCAGGAGTCCCTACAAAACCTAAAAATGGCATGAAATGCTTTTTTTTTGAAAACTTTTTTTCACAAAAAAAAATTCAAAAAACAGACTTGCTTCAGCAGCCCAATTCTGGTGCTGTAGTTGTAGGAGATGTCTCAAAACGTCATCAGGAGTCCCGACTAAACCCGTAAATGTAAGAAAATGTAAAAAAATGCATATTTTACAAAAAACATTTTTTGCTAAAATGTCGTAAAAACTCAAAAAAACGGACTTGCTTCAGCAGCACAATTCTGGTGCTGTAGTTGTAGGAGATGTCTCAAAAGGTCATCAGGAGTCCCTACAAAACCTAAAAATGGCATGAAATGCTTTTTTTTGGAAAACTTTTTTTCACAAAAAAAAATTCAAAAAACAGACTTGCTTCAGCAGCCCAATTCTGGTGCTGTAGTTGTAGGAGATGTCTCAAAACATCATCAGGAGTCCCGACTAAACCCGTAAATGTAAGAAAATGTAAAAAAATGCATATTTTACGAAAAACATTTTTTGCTAAAATGTCGTAAGGGGGGACCCTGTCGTAAAAATTCAAAAAAACGGACTTGCTTCAGCAGCACAATTCTGGTGCTGTTGTTGTAGGAGATGTCTCAAAACGTCATCAGGAGTCCCTACAAAACCTAAAAATGGCATGAAATGCTTTTTTTTGGAAAACTTTTTTTCACAAAAAAAAATTAAAAAAACAGACTTGCTTCAGCAGCACAATTCTGGTGCTGTAGTTGTAGGAGATGTCTCAAAACGTCATCAGGAGTCCCGACTAAACCCGTAAATGTAAGAAAATGTAAGAAAATGCATATTTTACAAAAAACATTTTTTGCTAAAATGTCGTAAGGGGGGACCCTGTCGTAAAAATTCCAAAAGACGGACTTGCTTCAGCAGCACAATTCTGGTGCTGTAGTTGTAGGAGATGTCTCAAAAGGTCATCAGGAGTCCCTACAAAACCTAAAAATGGCATGAAATGCTTTTTTTTGGAAAACTTTTTTTCACAAAAAAAAATTCAAAAAACAGACTTGCTTCAGCAGCACAATTCTGGTGCTGTAGTTGTAGGAGATGTCTCAAAACGTCATCAGGAGTCCCGACTAAACCCGTAAATGTAAGAAAATGTAAAAAAAATGCATATTTTACGAAAAACATTTTTTGCTAAAATGTCGTAAGGGGGGACCCTGTCGTAAAAACTCCAAAAAACGGACTTGCTTCAGCAGCACAATTCTGGTGCTGTAGTTGTAGGAGATGTCTCAAAACGTCATCAGGAGTCCCGACTAAACCCGTAAATGTAAGAAAATGTAAGAAAATGCATATTTTACGAAAAACATTTTTTGCTAAAATGTCGTAAGGGGGGACCCTGTCGTAAAAATTCCAAAAAACGGACTTGCTTCAGCAGCACAATTCTGGTGCTGTAGTTGTAGGAGATGTCTCAAAACGTCATCAGGAGTCCCTACAAAACCTAAAAATGGCATGAAATGCTTTTTTTTGGAAAACTTTTTTTCACAAAAAAAAATTGAAAAAACAGACTTGCTTCAGCAGCCCAATTCTGGTGCTGTAGTTGTAGGAGATGTCTCAAAACGTCATCAGGAGTCCCGACTAAACCCGTAAATGTAAGAAAATGTAAAAAAATGCATATTTTACGAAAAACATTTTTTGCTAAAATGTCGTAAGGGGGGACCCTGTCGTAAAAACTCAAAAAAACGGACTTGCTTCAGCAGCACAATTCTGGTGCTGTAGTTGTAGGAGATGTCTCAAAAGGTCATCAGGAGTCCCTACAAAACCTAAAAATGGCATGAAATGCTTTTTTTTGGAAAACTTTTTTTCACAAAAAAAAATTCAAAAAACAGACTTGCTTCAGCAGCCCAATTCTGGTGCTGTAGTTGTAGGAGATGTCTCAAAACGTCATCAGGAGTCCCGACTAAACCCGTAAATGTAAGAAAATGTAAAAAAATGCATATTTTACGAAAAACATTTTTTGCTAAAATGTCGTAAGGGGGGACCCTGTCGTAAAAACTCCAAAAAACGGACTTGCTTCAGCAGCACAATTCTGGTGCTGTAGTTGTAGGAGATGTCTCAAAACGTCATCAGGAGTCCCGACTAAACCCGTAAATGTAAGAAAATGTAAGAAAATGCATATTTTACGAAAAACATTTTTTGCTAAAATGTCGTAAGGGGGGACCCTGTCGTAAAAATTCCAAAAAACGGACTTGCTTCAGCAGCACAATTCTGGTGCTGTAGTTGTAGGAGATGTCTCAAAACGTCATCAGGAGTCCCTACAAAACCTAAAAATGGCATAAATGCTTTTTTTGGGAAAACTTTTTTTTTACAAAAAAAAATTTAAATAACGGTCTTGTTTCAGCAGCACAATTCTGGTGCTGTAGTTGTAGGAGATGTCTCAAAACGTCATCAGGAGTCCCGACTAAACCCGTAAATGTAAGAAAATGTAAGAAAATGCATTTTTTACGCGAAACATTTTTTGATAAAATGTCGTAAGGGGGGACCCTGTCGTAAAAACTCAAAAAAACGGACTTGCTTCAGCAGCACAATTCTGGTGCTGTAGTTGTAGGAGATGTCTCAAAACGTCATCAGGAGTCCCTACAAAACCTAAAAATGGCATGAAATGCTTTTTTTTGGAAAACTTTTTTTCACAAAAAAAAATTAAAAAAACAGACTTGCTTCAGCAGCACAATTCTGGTGCTGTAGTTGTAGGAGATGTCTCAAAACGTCATCAGGAGTCCCGACTAAACCCGTAAATGTAAGAAAATGTAAGAAAATGCATATTTTACAAAAAACATTTTTTGCTAAAATGTCGTAAGGGGGGACCCTGTCGTAAAAATTCCAAAAGACGGACTTGCTTCAGCAGCACAATTCTGGTGCTGTAGTTGTAGGAGATGTCTCAAAACGTCATCAGGAGTCCCTACAAAACCTAAAAATGGCATGAAATGCTTTTTTTTGGAAAACTTTTTTTCACAAAAAAAAATTCAAAAAACAGACTTGCTTCAGCAGCACAATTCTGGTGCTGTAGTTGTAGGAGATGTCTCAAAACGTCATCAGGAGTCCCGACTAAACCCGTAAATGTAAGAAAATGTAAAAAAAATGCATATTTTACGAAAAACATTTTTTGCTAAAATGTCGTAAGGGGGGACCCTGTCGTAAAAACTCCAAAAAACGGACTTGCTTCAGCAGCACAATTCTGGTGCTGTAGTTGTAGGAGATGTCTCAAAACGTCATCAGGAGTCCCGACTAAACCCGTAAATGTAAGAAAATGTAAGAAAATGCATATTTTACGAAAAACATTTTTTGCTAAAATGTCGTAAGGGGGGACCCTGTCGTAAAAATTCCAAAAAACGGACTTGCTTCAGCAGCACAATTCTGGTGCTGTAGTTGTAGGAGATGTCTCAAAACGTCATCAGGAGTCCCTACAAAACCTAAAAATGGCATGAAATGCTTTTTTTTGGAAAACTTTTTTTCACAAAAAAAAATTGAAAAAACAGACTTGCTTCAGCAGCCCAATTCTGGTGCTGTAGTTGTAGGAGATGTCTCAAAACGTCATCAGGAGTCCCGACTAAACCCGTAAATGTAAGAAAATGTAAAAAAATGCATATTTTACGAAAAACATTTTTTGCTAAAATGTCGTAAGGGGGGACCCTGTCGTAAAAACTCAAAAAAACGGACTTGCTTCAGCAGCACAATTCTGGTGCTGTAGTTGTAGGAGATGTCTCAAAAGGTCATCAGGAGTCCCTACAAAACCTAAAAATGGCATGAAATGCTTTTTTTTGGAAAACTTTTTTTCACAAAAAAAAATTCAAAAAACAGACTTGCTTCAGCAGCCCAATTCTGGTGCTGTAGTTGTAGGAGATGTCTCAAAACGTCATCAGGAGTCCCGACTAAACCCGTAAATGTAAGAAAATGTAAAAAAATGCATATTTTACGAAAAACATTTTTTGCTAAAATGTCGTAAGGGGGGACCCTGTCGTAAAAACTCCAAAAAACGGACTTGCTTCAGCAGCACAATTCTGGTGCTGTAGTTGTAGGAGATGTCTCAAAACGTCATCAGGAGTCCCGACTAAACCCGTAAATGTAAGAAAATGTAAGAAAATGCATATTTTACGAAAAACATTTTTTGCTAAAATGTCGTAAGGGGGGACCCTGTCGTAAAAATTCCAAAAAACGGACTTGCTTCAGCAGCACAATTCTGGTGCTGTAGTTGTAGGAGATGTCTCAAAACGTCATCAGGAGTCCCTACAAAACCTAAAAATGGCATAAATGCTTTTTTTGGGAAAACTTTTTTTTTACAAAAAAAAATTTAAATAACGGTCTTGTTTCAGCAGCACAATTCTGGTGCTGTAGTTGTAGGAGATGTCTCAAAACGTCATCAGGAGTCCCGACTAAACCCGTAAATGTAAGAAAATGTAAGAAAATGCATTTTTTACGCGAAACATTTTTTGATAAAATGTCGTAAGGGGGGACCCTGTCGTAAAAACTCAAAAAAACGGACTTGCTTCAGCAGCACAATTCTGGTGCTGTAGTTGTAGGAGATGTCTCAAAACGTCATCAGGAGTCCCTACAAAACCTAAAAATGGCATGAAATGCTTTTTTTTGGAAAACTTTTTTTCACAAAAAAAAATTAAAAAAACAGACTTGCTTCAGCAGCACAATTCTGGTGCTGTAGTTGTAGGAGATGTCTCAAAACGTCATCAGGAGTCCCGACTAAACCCGTAAATGTAAGAAAATGTAAGAAAATGCATATTTTACAAAAAACATTTTTTGCTAAAATGTCGTAAGGGGGGACCCTGTCGTAAAAATTCCAAAAGACGGACTTGCTTCAGCAGCACAATTCTGGTGCTGTAGTTGTAGGAGATGTCTCAAAACGTCATCAGGAGTCCCTACAAAACCTAAAAATGGCATGAAATGCTTTTTTTTGGAAAACTTTTTTTCACAAAAAAAAATTCAAAAAACAGACTTGCTTCAGCAGCACAATTCTGGTGCTGTAGTTGTAGGAGATGTCTCAAAACGTCATCAGGAGTCCCGACTAAACCCGTAAATGTAAGAAAATGTAAAAAAAATGCATATTTTACGAAAAACATTTTTTGCTAAAATGTCGTAAGGGGGGACCCTGTCGTAAAAACTCCAAAAAACGGACTTGCTTCAGCAGCACAATTCTGGTGCTGTAGTTGTAGGAGATGTCTCAAAACGTCATCAGGAGTCCCGACTAAACCCGTAAATGTAAGAAAATGTAAGAAAATGCATATTTTACGAAAAACATTTTTTGCTAAAATGTCGTAAGGGGGGACCCTGTCGTAAAAATTCCAAAAAACGGACTTGCTTCAGCAGCACAATTCTGGTGCTGTAGTTGTAGGAGATGTCTCAAAACGTCATCAGGAGTCCCTACAAAACCTAAAAATGGCATGAAATGCTTTTTTTTGGAAAACTTTTTTTCACAAAAAAAAATTGAAAAAACAGACTTGCTTCAGCAGCCCAATTCTGGTGCTGTAGTTGTAGGAGATGTCTCAAAACGTCATCAGGAGTCCCGACTAAACCCGTAAATGTAAGAAAATGTAAAAAAATGCATATTTTACGAAAAACATTTTTTGCTAAAATGTCGTAAGGGGGGACCCTGTCGTAAAAACTCAAAAAAACGGACTTGCTTCAGCAGCACAATTCTGGTGCTGTAGTTGTAGGAGATGTCTCAAAAGGTCATCAGGAGTCCCTACAAAACCTAAAAATGGCATGAAATGCTTTTTTTTGGAAAACTTTTTTTCACAAAAAAAAATTCAAAAAACAGACTTGCTTCAGCAGCCCAATTCTGGTGCTGTAGTTGTAGGAGATGTCTCAAAACGTCATCAGGAGTCCCGACTAAACCCGTAAATGTAAGAAAATGTAAAAAAATGCATATTTTACGAAAAACATTTTTTGCTAAAATGTCGTAAGGGGGGACCCTGTCGTAAAAACTCCAAAAAACGGACTTGCTTCAGCAGCACAATTCTGGTGCTGTAGTTGTAGGAGATGTCTCAAAACGTCATCAGGAGTCCCGACTAAACCCGTAAATGTAAGAAAATGTAAGAAAATGCATATTTTACGAAAAACATTTTTTGCTAAAATGTCGTAAGGGGGGACCCTGTCGTAAAAATTCCAAAAAACGGACTTGCTTCAGCAGCACAATTCTGGTGCTGTAGTTGTAGGAGATGTCTCAAAACGTCATCAGGAGTCCCTACAAAACCTAAAAATGGCATAAATGCTTTTTTTGGGAAAACTTTTTTTTTACAAAAAAAAATTTAAATAACGGTCTTGTTTCAGCAGCACAATTCTGGTGCTGTAGTTGTAGGAGAAGTCTCAAAACGTCATCAGGAGTCCCGACTAAACCCGTAAATGTAAGAAAATGTAAGAAAATGCATTTTTTACGCGAAACATTTTTTGATAAAATGTCGTAAGGGGGGACCCTGTCGTAAAAACTCAAAAAAACGGACTTGCTTCAGCAGCACAATTCTGGTGCTGTAGTTGTAGGAGATGTCTCAAAAGGTCATCAGGAGTCCCTACAAAACCTAAAAATGGCATGAAATGCTTTTTTTTGGAAAACTTTTTTTCACAAAAAGAAATTGAAAAAACAGACTTGCTTCAGCAGCCCAATTCTGGTGCTGTAGTTGTAGGAGATGTCTCAAAACGTCATCAGGAGTCCCGACTAAACCCGTAAATGTAAGAAAATGTAAGAAAATGCATATTTTACGAAAAACATTTTTTGCTAAAATGTCGTAAGGGGGGACCCTGTCGTAAAAATTCCAAAAGACGGACTTGCTTCAGCAGCACAATTCTGGTGCTGTAGTTGTAGGAGATGTCTCAAAACGTCATCAGGAGTCCCTACAAAACCTAAAAATGGCATGAAATGCTTTTTTTTTGAAAACTTTTTTTCACAAAAAAAAATTCAAAAAACAGACTTGCTTCAGCAGCCCAATTCTGGTGCTGTAGTTGTAGGAGATGTCTCAAAACGTCATCAGGAGTCCCGACTAAACCCGTAAATGTAAGAAAATGTAAAAAAATGCATATTTTACAAAAAACATTTTTTGCTAAAATGTCGTAAAAACTCAAAAAAACGGACTTGCTTCAGCAGCACAATTCTGGTGCTGTAGTTGTAGGAGATGTCTCAAAAGGTCATCAGGAGTCCCTACAAAACCTAAAAATGGCATGAAATGCTTTTTTTTGGAAAACTTTTTTTCACAAAAAAAAATTCAAAAAACAGACTTGCTTCAGCAGCCCAATTCTGGTGCTGTAGTTGTAGGAGATGTCTCAAAACATCATCAGGAGTCCCGACTAAACCCGTAAATGTAAGAAAATGTAAAAAAATGCATATTTTACGAAAAACATTTTTTGCTAAAATGTCGTAAGGGGGGACCCTGTCGTAAAAATTCAAAAAAACGGACTTGCTTCAGCAGCACAATTCTGGTGCTGTTGTTGTAGGAGATGTCTCAAAACGTCATCAGGAGTCCCTACAAAACCTAAAAATGGCATGAAATGCTTTTTTTTGGAAAACTTTTTTTCACAAAAAAAAATTAAAAAAACAGACTTGCTTCAGCAGCACAATTCTGGTGCTGTAGTTGTAGGAGATGTCTCAAAACGTCATCAGGAGTCCCGACTAAACCCGTAAATGTAAGAAAATGTAAGAAAATGCATATTTTACAAAAAACATTTTTTGCTAAAATGTCGTAAGGGGGGACCCTGTCGTAAGAATTCCAAAAAACGGACTTGCTTCAGCAGCACAATTCTGGTGCTGTAGTTGTAGGAGATGTCTCAAAACGTCATCAGGAGTCCCTACAAAACCTAAAAATGGCATGAAATGCTTTTTTTTGGAAAACTTTTTTTCACAAAAAAAAATTCAAAAAACAGACTTGCTTCAGCAGCCCAATTCTGGTGCTGTAGTTGTAGGAGATGTCTCAAAACGTCATCAGGAGTCCCGACTAAACCCGTAAATGTAAGAAAATGTAAAAAAATGCATATTTTACGAAAAACATTTTTTGCTAAAATGTCGTAAGGGGGGACCCTGTCGTAAAAATTCAAAAAAACGGACTTGCTTCAGCAGCACAATTCTGGTGCTGTTGTTGTAGGAGATGTCTCAAAACGTCATCAGGAGTCCCTACAAAACCTAAAAATGGCATGAAATGCTTTTTTTTGGAAAACTTTTTTTCACAAAAAAAAATTAAAAAAACAGACTTGCTTCAGCAGCACAATTCTGGTGCTGTAGTTGTAGGAGATGTCTCAAAACGTCATCAGGAGTCCCGACTAAACCCGTAAATGTAAGAAAATGTAAGAAAATGCATATTTTACAAAAAACATTTTTTGCTAAAATGTCGTAAGGGGGGACCCTGTCGTAAAAATTCCAAAAGACGGACTTGCTTCAGCAGCACAATTCTGGTGCTGTAGTTGTAGGAGATGTCTCAAAACGTCATCAGGAGTCCCTACAAAACCTAAAAATGGCATGAAATGCTTTTTTTTGGAAAACTTTTTTTCACAAAAAAAAATTCAAAAAACAGACTTGCTTCAGCAGCACAATTCTGGTGCTGTAGTTGTAGGAGATGTCTCAAAACGTCATCAGGAGTCCCGACTAAACCCGTAAATGTAAGAAAATGTAAAAAAAATGCATATTTTACGAAAAACATTTTTTGCTAAAATGTCGTAAGGGGGGACCCTGTCGTAAAAACTCCAAAAAACGGACTTGCTTCAGCAGCACAATTCTGGTGCTGTAGTTGTAGGAGATGTCTCAAAACGTCATCAGGAGTCCCGACTAAACCCGTAAATGTAAGAAAATGTAAGAAAATGCATATTTTACGAAAAACATTTTTTGCTAAAATGTCGTAAAAATTCCAAAAAACGGACTTGCTTCAGCAGCACAATTCTGGTGCTGTAGTTGTAGGAGATGTCTCAAAACGTCATCAGGAGTCCCTACAAAACCTAAAAATGGCATGAAATGCTTTTTTTTGGAAAACTTTTTTTCACAAAAAAAAATTGAAAAAACAGACTTGCTTCAGCAGCCCAATTCTGGTGCTGTAGTTGTAGGAGATGTCTCAAAACGTCATCAGGAGTCCCGACTAAACCCGTAAATGTAAGAAAATGTAAAAAAATGCATATTTTACGAAAAACATTTTTTGCTAAAATGTCGTAAGGGGGGACCCTGTCGTAAAAACTCAAAAAAACGGACTTGCTTCAGCAGCACAATTCTGGTGCTGTAGTTGTAGGAGATGTCTCAAAAGGTCATCAGGAGTCCCTACAAAACCTAAAAATGGCATGAAATGCTTTTTTTTGGAAAACTTTTTTTCACAAAAAAAAATTCAAAAAACAGACTTGCTTCAGCAGCCCAATTCTGGTGCTGTAGTTGTAGGAGATGTCTCAAAAGGTCATCAGGAGTCCCTACAAAACCTAAAAATGGCATGAAATGCTTTTTTTTGGAAAACTTTTTTTCACAAAAAAAAATTCAAAAAACAGACTTGCTTCAGCAGCCCAATTCTGGTGCTGTAGTTGTAGGAGATGTCTCAAAAGGTCATCAGGAGTCCCTACAAAACCTAAAAATGGCATGAAATGCTTTTTTTTGGAAAACTTTTTTTCACAAAAAAAAATTCAAAAAACAGACTTGCTTCAGCAGCCCAATTCTGGTGCTGTAGTTGTAGGAGATGTCTCAAAACGTCATCAGGAGTCCCGACTAAACCCGTAAATGTAAGAAAATGTAAAAAAATGCATATTTTACGAAAAACATTTTTTGCTAAAATGTCGTAAGGGGGGACCCTGTCGTAAAAACTCCAAAAAACGGACTTGCTTCAGCAGCACAATTCTGGTGCTGTAGTTGTAGGAGATGTCTCAAAACGTCATCAGGAGTCCCGACTAAACCCGTAAATGTAAGAAAATGTAAGAAAATGCATATTTTACAAAAAACATTTTTTGCTAAAATGTCGTAAGGGGGGACCCTGTCGTAAAAATTCCAAAAGACGGACTTGCTTCAGCAGCACAATTCTGGTGCTGTAGTTGTAGGAGATGTCTCAAAACGTCATCAGGAGTCCCTACAAAACCTAAAAATGGCATGAAATGCTTTTTTTTGGAAAACTTTTTTTCACAAAAAAAAATTCAAAAAACAGACTTGCTTCAGCAGCCCAATTCTGGTGCTGTAGTTGTAGGAGATGTCTCAAAACGTCATCAGGAGTCCCGACTAAACCCGTAAATGTAAGAAAATGTAAAAAAATGCATATTTTACAAAAAACATTTTTTGCTAAAATGTCGTAAGGGGGGACCCTGTCGTAAAAACTCAAAAAAACGGACTTGCTTCAGCAGCACAATTCTGGTGCTGTTGTTGTAGGAGATGTCTCAAAACGTCATCAGGAGTCCCTACAAAACCTAAAAATGGCATGAAATGCTTTTTTTTGGAAAACTTTTTTTCACAAAAAAAAATTCAAAAAACAGACTTGCTTCAGCAGCACAATTCTGGTGCTGTAGTTGTAGGAGATGTCTCAAAACGTCATCAGGAGTCCCGACTAAACCCGTAAATGTAAGAAAATGTAAAAAAATGCATATTTTACGAAAAACATTTTTTGCTAAAATGTCGTAAGGGGGGACCCTGTCGTAAAAACTCCAAAAAACGGACTTGCTTCAGCAGCACAATTCTGGTGCTGTAGTTGTAGGAGATGTCTCAAAACGTCATCAGGAGTCCCTACAAAACCTAAAAATGGCATGAAATGCTTTTTTTTGGAAAACTTTTTTTCACAAAAAAAAATTCAAAAAACAGACTTGCTTCAGCAGCCCAATTCTGGTGCTGTAGTTGTAGGAGATGTCTCAAAACGTCATCAGGAGTCCCGACTAAACCCGTAAATGTAAGAAAATGTAAAAAAATGCATATTTTACGAAAAACATTTTTTGCTAAAATGTCGTAAGGGGGGACCCTGTCGTAAAAATTCAAAAAAACGGACTTGCTTCAGCAGCACAATTCTGGTGCTGTAGTTGTAGGAGATGTCTCAAAACGTCATCAGGAGTCCCTACAAAACCTAAAAATGGCATGAAATGCTTTTTTTTGGAAAACTTTTTTTCACAAAAAAAAATTCAAAAAACAGACTTGCTTCAGCAGCCCAATTCTGGTGCTGTAGTTGTAGGAGATGTCTCAAAACGTCATCAGGAGTCCCGACTAAACCCGTAAATGTAAGAAAATGTAAAAAAATGCATATTTTACGAAAAACATTTTTTGCTAAAATGTCGTAAGGGGGGACCCTGTCGTAAAAATTCAAAAAAACGGACTTGCTTCAGCAGCACAATTCTGGTGCTGTTGTTGTAGGAGATGTCTCAAAACGTCATCAGGAGTCCCTACAAAACCTAAAAATGGCATGAAATGCTTTTTTTTGGAAAACTTTTTTTCACAAAAAAAAATTAAAAAAACAGACTTGCTTCAGCAGCACAATTCTGGTGCTGTAGTTGTAGGAGATGTCTCAAAACGTCATCAGGAGTCCCGACTAAACCCGTAAATGTAAGAAAATGTAAGAAAATGCATATTTTACAAAAAACATTTTTTGCTAAAATGTCGTAAGGGGGGACCCTGTCGTAAAAATTCCAAAAGACGGACTTGCTTCAGCAGCACAATTCTGGTGCTGTAGTTGTAGGAGATGTCTCAAAACGTCATCAGGAGTCCCTACAAAACCTAAAAATGGCATGAAATGCTTTTTTTTGGAAAACTTTTTTTCACAAAAAAAAATTCAAAAAACAGACTTGCTTCAGCAGCACAATTCTGGTGCTGTAGTTGTAGGAGATGTCTCAAAACGTCATCAGGAGTCCCGACTAAACCCGTAAATGTAAGAAAATGTAAAAAAAATGCATATTTTACGAAAAACATTTTTTGCTAAAATGTCGTAAGGGGGGACCCTGTCGTAAAAACTCCAAAAAACGGACTTGCTTCAGCAGCACAATTCTGGTGCTGTAGTTGTAGGAGATGTCTCAAAACGTCATCAGGAGTCCCGACTAAACCCGTAAATGTAAGAAAATGTAAGAAAATGCATATTTTACGAAAAACATTTTTTGCTAAAATGTCGTAAAAATTCCAAAAAACGGACTTGCTTCAGCAGCACAATTCTGGTGCTGTAGTTGTAGGAGATGTCTCAAAACGTCATCAGGAGTCCCTACAAAACCTAAAAATGGCATGAAATGCTTTTTTTTGGAAAACTTTTTTTCACAAAAAAAAATTGAAAAAACAGACTTGCTTCAGCAGCCCAATTCTGGTGCTGTAGTTGTAGGAGATGTCTCAAAACGTCATCAGGAGTCCCGACTAAACCCGTAAATGTAAGAAAATGTAAAAAAATGCATATTTTACGAAAAACATTTTTTGCTAAAATGTCGTAAGGGGGGACCCTGTCGTAAAAACTCAAAAAAACGGACTTGCTTCAGCAGCACAATTCTGGTGCTGTAGTTGTAGGAGATGTCTCAAAAGGTCATCAGGAGTCCCTACAAAACCTAAAAATGGCATGAAATGCTTTTTTTTGGAAAACTTTTTTTCACAAAAAAAAATTCAAAAAACAGACTTGCTTCAGCAGCCCAATTCTGGTGCTGTAGTTGTAGGAGATGTCTCAAAAGGTCATCAGGAGTCCCTACAAAACCTAAAAATGGCATGAAATGCTTTTTTTTGGAAAACTTTTTTTCACAAAAAAAAATTCAAAAAACAGACTTGCTTCAGCAGCCCAATTCTGGTGCTGTAGTTGTAGGAGATGTCTCAAAAGGTCATCAGGAGTCCCTACAAAACCTAAAAATGGCATGAAATGCTTTTTTTTGGAAAACTTTTTTTCACAAAAAAAAATTCAAAAAACAGACTTGCTTCAGCAGCCCAATTCTGGTGCTGTAGTTGTAGGAGATGTCTCAAAACGTCATCAGGAGTCCCGACTAAACCCGTAAATGTAAGAAAATGTAAAAAAATGCATATTTTACGAAAAACATTTTTTGCTAAAATGTCGTAAGGGGGGACCCTGTCGTAAAAACTCCAAAAAACGGACTTGCTTCAGCAGCACAATTCTGGTGCTGTAGTTGTAGGAGATGTCTCAAAACGTCATCAGGAGTCCCGACTAAACCCGTAAATGTAAGAAAATGTAAGAAAATGCATATTTTACAAAAAACATTTTTTGCTAAAATGTCGTAAGGGGGGACCCTGTCGTAAAAATTCCAAAAGACGGACTTGCTTCAGCAGCACAATTCTGGTGCTGTAGTTGTAGGAGATGTCTCAAAACGTCATCAGGAGTCCCTACAAAACCTAAAAATGGCATGAAATGCTTTTTTTTGGAAAACTTTTTTTCACAAAAAAAAATTCAAAAAACAGACTTGCTTCAGCAGCCCAATTCTGGTGCTGTAGTTGTAGGAGATGTCTCAAAACGTCATCAGGAGTCCCGACTAAACCCGTAAATGTAAGAAAATGTAAAAAAATGCATATTTTACAAAAAACATTTTTTGCTAAAATGTCGTAAGGGGGGACCCTGTCGTAAAAACTCAAAAAAACGGACTTGCTTCAGCAGCACAATTCTGGTGCTGTTGTTGTAGGAGATGTCTCAAAACGTCATCAGGAGTCCCTACAAAACCTAAAAATGGCATGAAATGCTTTTTTTTGGAAAACTTTTTTTCACAAAAAAAAATTCAAAAAACAGACTTGCTTCAGCAGCACAATTCTGGTGCTGTAGTTGTAGGAGATGTCTCAAAACGTCATCAGGAGTCCCGACTAAACCCGTAAATGTAAGAAAATGTAAAAAAATGCATATTTTACGAAAAACATTTTTTGCTAAAATGTCGTAAGGGGGGACCCTGTCGTAAAAACTCCAAAAAACGGACTTGCTTCAGCAGCACAATTCTGGTGCTGTAGTTGTAGGAGATGTCTCAAAACGTCATCAGGAGTCCCTACAAAACCTAAAAATGGCATGAAATGCTTTTTTTTGGAAAACTTTTTTTCACAAAAAAAAATTCAAAAAACAGACTTGCTTCAGCAGCCCAATTCTGGTGCTGTAGTTGTAGGAGATGTCTCAAAACGTCATCAGGAGTCCCGACTAAACCCGTAAATGTAAGAAAATGTAAAAAAATGCATATTTTACGAAAAACATTTTTTGCTAAAATGTCGTAAGGGGGGACCCTGTCGTAAAAATTCAAAAAAACGGACTTGCTTCAGCAGCACAATTCTGGTGCTGTAGTTGTAGGAGATGTCTCAAAACGTCATCAGGAGTCCCTACAAAACCTAAAATTGGCATAAATGCTTTTTTTGGGAAAACTTTTTTTTTACAAAAAAAAATTTAAAAAACGGTCTTGTTTCAGCAGCACAATTCTGGTGCTGTAGTTGTAGGAGATGTCTCAAAACGTCATCAGGAGTCCCGACTAAACCCGTAAATGTAAGAAAATGCATTTTTTACGCGAAACATTTTTTGATAAAATGTCGTAAGGGGGGACCCTGTCGTAAAAACTCAAAAAAACGGACTTGCTTCAGCAGCACAATTCTGGTGCTGTAGTTGTAGGAGATGTCTCAAAACGTCATCAGGAGTCCCTACAAAACCTAAAAATGGCATGAAATGCTTTTTTTTGTTAAACTTTTTTTCACAAAAAAAAATTCAAAAAACAGACTTGCTTCAGCAGCACAATTCTGGTGCTGTAGTTGTAGGAGATGTCTCAAAACGTCATCAGGAGTCCCGACTAAACCCGTAAATGTAAGAAAATGTAAGAAAATGCATTTTTTACGCGAAACATTTTTTGCTAAAATGTCGTAAGGGGGGACCCTGTCGTAAAAATTCCAAAAAACGGACTTGCTTCAGCAGCACAATTCTGGTGCTGTAGTTGTAGGAGATGTCTCAAAAGGTCATCAGGAGTCCCTACAAAACCTAAAAATGGCATGAAATGCTTTTTTTTGGAAAACTTTTTTTCACAAAAAAAAATTCAAAAAACAGACTTGCTTCAGCAGCCCAATTCTGGTGCTGTAGTTGTAGGAGATGTCTCAAAACGTCATCAGGAGTCCCGACTAAACCCGTAAATGTAAGAAAATGTAAAAAAAATGCATATTTTACGAAAAACATTTTTTTCTAAAATGTCGTAAGGGGGGACCCTGTCGTAAAAACTTAAAAAAACGGACTTGCTTCAGCAGCACAATTCTGGTGCTGTAGTTGTAGGAGATGTCTCAAAAGGTCATCAGGAGTCCCTACAAAACCTAAAAATGGCATGAAATGCTTTTTTTTGTTAAACTTTTTTTCACAAAAAAAAATTCAAAAAACAAACTTGCTTCAGCAGCCCAATTCTGGTGCTGTAGTTGTAGGAGATGTCTCAAAACGTCATCAGGAGTCCCGACTAAACCCGTAAATGTAAGAAAATGTAAAAAAATGCATATTTTACGAAAAACTAAAATGTCGTAAGGGGGGACCCTGTCGTAAAAATTCCAAAAAACGGACTTGCTTCAGCAGCACAATTCTGGTGCTGTAGTTGTAGGAGATGTCTCAAAACGTCATCAGGAGTCCCTACAAAACCTAAAAATGGCATAAATGCTTTTTTTGGGAAAACTTTTTTTTCACAAAAATTTTTTTTTAAAAACGGTCTTGTTTCAGCAGCACAATTCTGGTGCTGTAGTTGTAGGAGAAGTCTCAAAACGTCATCAGGAGTCCCGACTAAACCCGTAAATATAAGAAAATGTAAGAAAATGCATTTTTTACGCGAAACATTTTTTGCTAAAATGTCGTAAGGGGGGACCCTGTCGTAAAAATTCAAAAAAACGGACTTGCTTCAGCAGCACAATTCTGGTGCTGTAGTTGTAGGAGATGTCTCAAAACGTCATCAGGAGTCCCGACTAAACCCGTAAATGTAAGAAAATGTAAAAAAATGCATATTTTACAAAAAACATTTTTTGCTAAAATGTCGTAAGGGGGGACCCTGTCGTAAAAATTCCAAAAAACGGACTTGCTTCAGCAGCACAATTCTGGTGCTGTAGTTGTAGGAGATGTCTCAAAACGTCATCAGGAGTCCCTACAAAACCTAAAAATGGCATAAATGCTTTTTTTGGGAAAACTTTTTTTTTACAAAAAAAAATTTAAAAAACGGTCTTGTTTCAGCAGCACAATTCTGGTGCTGTAGTTGTAGGAGATGTCTCAAAACGTCATCAGGAGTCCCGACTAAACCCGTAAATGTAAGAAAATGTAAAAAAATGCATATTTCACAAAAAACATTTTTTGCTAAAATGTCGTGAGGGGGGACCCTGTCGTAAAAACTCAAAAAAACGGACTTGCTTCAGCAGCACAATTCTGGTGCTGTATTGTAGGAGATGTCTCAAAAGGTCATCAGGAGTCCCGACTAAACCCGTAAATGTAAGAAAATGTAAAAAAAATGCATATTTTACGAAAAACATTTTTTGCTAAAATGTCGTAAGGGGGGAGGGACCCTGTCGTAAAAACTCCAAAAAACGGACTTGCTTCAGCAGCACAATTCTGGTGCTGTAGTTGTAGGAGATGTCTCAAAACGTCATCAGGAGTCCCTACAAAACCTAAAAATGGCATGAAATGCTTTTTTTTGGAAAACTTTTTTTCACAAAAAAAAATTCAAAAAACAGACTTGCTTCAGCAGCCCAATTCTGGTGCTGTAGTTGTAGGAGATGTCTCAAAACGTCATCAGGAGTCCCGACTAAACCCGTAAATATAAGAAAATGTAAGAAAATGCATTTTTTACGCGAAACATTTTTTGCTAAAATGTCGTAAGGGGGGACCCTGTCGTAAAAATTCAAAAAAACGGACTTGCTTCAGCAGCACAATTCTGGTGCTGTTGTTGTAGGAGATGTCTCAAAACGTCATCAGGAGTCCCGACTAAACCCGTAAATGTAAGAAAATGTAAAAAAAATGCATATTTTACGAAAAACATTTTTTGCTAAAATGTCGTAAGGGGGGAGGGACCCTGTCGTAAAAACTCCAAAAAACGGACTTGCTTCAGCAGCACAATTCTGGTGCTGTAGTTGTAGGAGATGTCTCAAAACGTCATCAGGAGTCCCTACAAAACCTAAAAATGGCATGAAATGCTTTTTTTTGGAAAACTTTTTTTCACAAAAAAAAATTCAAAAAACAGACTTGCTTCAGCAGCCCAATTCTGGTGCTGTAGTTGTCGTAAAAACTCCAAAAAACGGACTTGCTTCAGCAGCACAATTCTGGTGCTGTAGTTGTAGGAGATGTCTCAAAACGTCATCAGGAGTCCCGACTAAACCCGTAAATGTAAGAAAATGTAAGAAAATGCATATTTTACGAAAAACATTTTTTGCTAAAATGTCGTAAGGGGGGACCCTGTCGTAAAAATTCCAAAAAAAGGACTTGCTTCAGCAGCACAATTCTGGTGCTGTAGTTGTAGGAGATGTCTCAAAACGTCATCAGGAGTCCCTACAAAACCTAAAAATTGCATAAATGCTTTTTTTGGGAAAACTTTTTTTTTACAAAAAAAAATTTAAAAAACGGTCTTGTTTCAGCAGCACAATTCTGGTGCTGTAGTTGTAGGAGATGTCTCAAAACGTCATCAGGAGTCCCGACTAAACCCGTAAATGTAAGAAAATGTAAAAAAATGCATATTTTTATAAAAACATTTTTTGCTAAAATGTCGTAAGGGGGGACCCTGTCGTAAAAACTCAAAAAACGGACTTGCTTCAGCAGCACAATTCTGGTGCTGTAGTTGTAGGAGATGTCTCAAAACGTCATCAGGAGTCCCGACTAAACCCGTAAATGTAAGAAAATGTAAAAAAAATGCATATTTTACAAAAAACATTTTTTGCTAAAATGTCGTAAGGGGGGACCCTGTCGTAAAAACTCAAAAAAACGGACTTGCTTCAGCAGCACAATTCTGGTGCTGTATTGTAGGAGATGTCTCAAAAGGTCATCAGGAGTCCCTACAAAACCTAAAAATGGCATGAAATGCTTTTTTTTGGAAAACTTTTTTTCACAAAAAAAAATTCAAAAAACAGACTTGCTTCAGCAGCCCAATTCTGGTGCTGTAGTTGTAGGAGATGTCTCAAAACGTCATCAGGAGTCCCGACTAAACCCGTAAATGTAAGAAAATGTAAAAAAATGCATATTTTACGAAAAACATTTTTTGCTAAAATGTCGTAAGGGGGGACCCTGTCGTAAAAACTCCAAAAGATGGACTTGCTTCAGCAGCACAATTCTGGTGCTGTAGTTGTAGGAGAAGTCTCAAAACGTCATCAGGAGTCCCGACTAAACCCGTAAATATAAGAAAATGTAAGAAAATGCATTTTTTACGCGAAACATTTTTTGCTAAAATGTCGTAAGGGGGGACCCTGTCGTAAAAATTCAAAAAAACGGACTTGCTTCAGCAGCACAATTCTGGTGCTGTTGTTGTAGGAGATGTCTCAAAACGTCATCAGGAGTCCCTACAAAACCTAAAAATGGCATGAAATGCTTTTTTTGGAAAACTTTTTTTCACAAAAAAAATTTCAAAAAACAGACTTGCTTCAGCAGCACAATTCTGGTGCTGTAGTTGTAGGAGATGTCTCAAAACGTCATCAGGAGTCCCGACTAAACCCGTAAATGTAAGAAAATGTAAAAAAATGCATATTTTACGAAAAACATTTTTTGCTAAAATGTCGTAAGGGGGGACCCTGTCGTACAAACTCCAAAAAACGGACTTGCTTCAGCAGCACAATTCTGGTGCTGTAGTTGTAGGAGATGTCTCAAAACGTCATCAGGAGTCCCGACTAAACCCGTAAATGTAAGAAAATGTAAGAAAATGCATTTTTTACGCGAAACATTTTTTGCTAAAATGTCGTAAGGGGGGACCCTGTCGTAAAAACTCAAAAAAACGGACTTGCTTCAGCAGCACAATTCTTGTGCTGTGTTGTAGGAGATGTCTCAAAAGGTCATCAGGATTCCCTACAAAACCTAAAAATGGCATGAAATGCTTTTTTTTGGAAAACTTTTTTTCACAAAAAAAATTTCAAAAAACAGACTTGCTTCAGCAGCCCAATTCTGGTGCTGTAGTTGTAGGAGATGTCTCAAAACGTCATCAGGAGTCCCGACTAAACCCGTAAATGTAAGAAAATGTAAAAAAATGCATATTTTACGAAAAACATTTTTTCCAAAAAACGGACTTGCTTCAGCAGCACAATTCTGGTGCTGTAGTTGTAGGAGATGTCTCAAAACGTCATCAGGAGTCCCGACTAAACCCGTAAATGTAAGAAAATGTAAGAAAATGCATATTTTACGAAAAACATTTTTTGCTAAAATGTCGTAAGGGGGGACCCTGTCGTAAAAATTCCAAAAAACGGACTTGCTTCAGCAGCACAATTCTGGTGCTGTAGTTGTAGGAGATGTCTCAAAAGGTCATCAGGAGTCCCTACAAAACCTGAAAATGGCATGAAATGCTTTTTTTTGGAAAACTTTTTTCACAAAAAAAAATTCAAAAAACAGACTTGCTTCAGCAGCCCAATTCTGGTGCTGTAGTTGTAGGAGATGTCTCAAAACGTCATCAGGAGTCCCGACTAAACCCGTAAATGTAAGAAAATGTAAAAAAATGCATATTTTACGAAAAACATTTTTTGCTAAAATGTCGTAAGGGGGGACCCTGTCGTAAAAACTCCAAAAAACGGACTTGCTTCAGCAGCACAATTCTGGTGCTGTAGTTGTAGGAGATGTCTCAAAACGTCATCAGGAGTCCCGACTAAACCCGTAAATGTAAGAAAATGTAAGAAAATGCATATTTTACGAAAAACATTTTTTGCTAAAATGTCGT
Organism: Entelurus aequoreus; assembly: GCF_033978785.1. Classification (NCBI taxonomy): domain Eukaryota; kingdom Metazoa; phylum Chordata; class Actinopteri; order Syngnathiformes; family Syngnathidae; genus Entelurus; species Entelurus aequoreus. Next base: position 227,689 of record NW_026908001.1, on the reverse strand, counting down.
AAGGGGGGACCCTGTCGTAAAAATTCCAAAAAACGGACTTGCTTCAGCAGCACAATTCTGGTGCTGTAGTTGTAGGAGATGTCTCAAAACGTCATCAGGAGTCCCTACAAAACCTAAAAATGGCATAAATGCTTTTTTTGGGAAAACTTTTTTTTTACAAAAAAAAATTTAAATAACGGTCTTGTTTCAGCAGCACAATTCTGGTGCTGTAGTTGTAGGAGATGTCTGAAAACGTCATCAGGAGTCCCGACTAAACCCGTAAATGTAAGAAAATGTAAGAAAATGCATTTTTTACGCGAAACATTTTTTGATAAAATGTCGTAAGGGGGGACCCTGTCGTAAAAACTCAAAAAAACGGACTTGCTTCAGCAGCACAATTCTGGTGCTGTAGTTGTAGGAGATGTCTCAAAAGGTCATCAGGAGTCCCTACAAAACCTAAAAATGGCATGAAATGCTTTTTTTTGGAAAACTTTTTTTCACAAAAAAAAATTCAAAAAACAGACTTGCTTCAGCAGCACAATTCTGGTGCTGTAGTTGTAGGAGATGTCTCAAAACGTCATCAGGAGTCCCGACTAAACCCGTAAATGTAAGAAAATGTAAGAAAATGCATATTTTACGAAAAACATTTTTTGCTAAAATGTCGTAAGGGGGGACCCTGTCGTAAAAATTCCAAAAGACGGACTTGCTTCAGCAGCACAATTCTGGTGCTGTAGTTGTAGGAGATGTCTCAAAACGTCATCAGGAGTCCCTACAAAACCTAAAAATGGCATGAAATGCTTTTTTTTGGAAAACTTTTTTTCACAAAAAAAAATTCAAAAAACAGACTTGCTTCAGCAGCCCAATTCTGGTGCTGTAGTTGTAGGAGATGTCTCAAAACGTCATCAGGAGTCCCGACTAAACCCGTAAATGTAAGAAAATGTAAAAAAATGCATATTTTACAAAAAACATTTTTTGCTAAAATGTCGTAAAAACTCAAAAAAACGGACTTGCTTCAGCAGCACAATTCTGGTGCTGTAGTTGTAGGAGATGTCTCAAAAGGTCATCAGGAGTCCCTACAAAACCTAAAAATGGCATGAAATGCTTTTTTTTGGAAAACTTTTTTTCACAAAAAAAAATTCAAAAAACAGACTTGCTTCAGCAGCACAATTCTGGTGCTGTAGTTGTAGGAGATGTCTCAAAACGTCATCAGGAGTCCCGACTAAACCCGTAAATGTAAGAAAATGTAAGAAAATGTATATTTTACGAAAAACATTTTTTGCTAAAATGTCGTAAGGGGGGACCCTGTCGTAAAAATTCCAAAAGACGGACTTGCTTCAGCAGCACAATTCTGGTGCTGTAGTTGTAGGAGATGTCTCAAAACGTCATCAGGAGTCCCTACAAAACCTAAAAATGGCATGAAATGCTTTTTTTTGGAAAACTTTTTTTCACAAAAAAAAATTCAAAAAACAGACTTGCTTCAGCAGCCCAATTCTGGTGCTGTAGTTGTAGGAGATGTCTCAAAACGTCATCAGGAGTCCCGACTAAACCCGTAAATGTAAGAAAATGTAAAAAAATGCATATTTTACAAAAAACATTTTTTGCTAAAATGTCGTAAAAACTCAAAAAAACGGACTTGCTTCAGCAGCACAATTCTGGTGCTGTAGTTGTAGGAGATGTCTCAAAAGGTCATCAGGAGTCCCTACAAAACCTAAAAATGGCATGAAATGCTTTTTTTTGGAAAACTTTTTTTCACAAAAAAAAATTCAAAAAACAGACTTGCTTCAGCAGCCCAATTCTGGTGCTGTAGTTGTAGGAGATGTCTCAAAACGTCATCAGGAGTCCCGACTAAACCCGTAAATGTAAGAAAATGTAAAAAAATGCATATTTTACGAAAAACATTTTTTGCTAAAATGTCGTAAGGGGGGACCCTGTCGTAAAAATTCAAAAAAACGGACTTGCTTCAGCAGCACAATTCTGGTGCTGTTGTTGTAGGAGATGTCTCAAAACGTCATCAGGAGTCCCTACAAAACCTAAAAATGGCATGAAATGCTTTTTTTTGGAAAACTTTTTTTCACAAAAAAAAATTAAAAAAACAGACTTGCTTCAGCAGCACAATTCTGGTGCTGTAGTTGTAGGAGATGTCTCAAAACGTCATCAGGAGTCCCGACTAAACCCGTAAATGTAAGAAAATGTAAGAAAATGCATATTTTACAAAAAACATTTTTTGCTAAAATGTCGTAAGGGGGGACCCTGTCGTAAAAATTCCAAAAGACGGACTTGCTTCAGCAGCACAATTCTGGTGCTGTAGTTGTAGGAGATGTCTCAAAACGTCATCAGGAGTCCCTACAAAACCTAAAAATGGCATGAAATGCTTTTTTTTGGAAAACTTTTTTTCACAAAAAAAAATTCAAAAAACAGACTTGCTTCAGCAGCACAATTCTGGTGCTGTAGTTGTAGGAGATGTCTCAAAACGTCATCAGGAGTCCCGACTAAACCCGTAAATGTAAGAAAATGTAAGAAAATGCATATTTTACAAAAAGCATTTTTTGCTAAAATGTCGTAAGGGGGGACCCTGTCGTAAAAATTCCAAAAGACGGACTTGCTTCAGCAGCACAATTCTGGTGCTGTAGTTGTAGGAGATGTCTCAAAACGTCATCAGGAGTCCCTACAAAACCTAAAAATGGCATGAAATGCTTTTTTTTGGAAAACTTTTTTTCACAAAAAAAAATTCAAAAAACAGACTTGCTTCAGCAGCCCAATTCTGGTGCTGTAGTTGTAGGAGATGTCTCAAAACGTCATCAGGAGTCCCGACTAAACCCGTAAATGTAAGAAAATGTAAAAAAATGCATATTTTACAAAAAACATTTTTTGCTAAAATGTCGTAAAAACTCAAAAAAACGGACTTGCTTCAGCAGCACAATTCTGGTGCTGTAGTTGTAGGAGATGTCTCAAAAGGTCATCAGGAGTCCCTACAAAACCTAAAAATGGCATGAAATGCTTTTTTTTGGAAAACTTTTTTTCACAAAAAAAAATTCAAAAAACAGACTTGCTTCAGCAGCCCAATTCTGGTGCTGTAGTTGTAGGAGATGTCTCAAAACGTCATCAGGAGTCCCGACTAAACCCGTAAATGTAAGAAAATGTAAAAAAATGCATATTTTACGAAAAACATTTTTTGCTAAAATGTCGTAAGGGGGGACCCTGTCGTAAAAATTCAAAAAAACGGACTTGCTTCAGCAGCACAATTCTGGTGCTGTTGTTGTAGGAGATGTCTCAAAACGTCATCAGGAGTCCCTACAAAACCTAAAAATGGCATGAAATGCTTTTTTTTGGAAAACTTTTTTTCACAAAAAAAAATTAAAAAAACAGACTTGCTTCAGCAGCACAATTCTGGTGCTGTAGTTGTAGGAGATGTCTCAAAACGTCATCAGGAGTCCCGACTAAACCCGTAAATGTAAGAAAATGTAAGAAAATGCATATTTTACAAAAAACATTTTTTGCTAAAATGTCGTAAGGGGGGACCCTGTCGTAAAAATTCCAAAAGACGGACTTGCTTCAGCAGCACAATTCTGGTGCTGTAGTTGTAGGAGATGTCTCAAAACGTCATCAGGAGTCCCTACAAAACCTAAAAATGGCATGAAATGCTTTTTTTTGGAAAACTTTTTTTCACAAAAAAAAATTCAAAAAACAGACTTGCTTCAGCAGCCCAATTCTGGTGCTGTAGTTGTAGGAGATGTCTCAAAACGTCATCAGGAGTCCCGACTAAACCCGTAAATGTAAGAAAATGTAAAAAAATGCATATTTTACAAAAAACATTTTTTGCTAAAATGTCGTAAGGGGGGACCCTGTCGTAAAAACTCAAAAAAACGGACTTGCTTCAGCAGCACAATTCTGGTGCTGTTGTTGTAGGAGATGTCTCAAAACGTCATCAGGAGTCCCTACAAAACCTAAAAATGGCATGAAATGCTTTTTTTTGGAAAACTTTTTTTCACAAAAAAAAATTCAAAAAACAGACTTGCTTCAGCAGCACAATTCTGGTGCTGTAGTTGTAGGAGATGTCTCAAAACGTCATCAGGAGTCCCGACTAAACCCGTAAATGTAAGAAAATGTAAAAAAATGCATATTTTACGAAAAACATTTTTTGCTAAAATGTCGTAAGGGGGGACCCTGTCGTAAAAACTCCAAAAAACGGACTTGCTTCAGCAGCACAATTCTGGTGCTGTAGTTGTAGGAGATGTCTCAAAACGTCATCAGGAGTCCCTACAAAACCTAAAAATGGCATGAAATGCTTTTTTTTGGAAAACTTTTTTTCACAAAAAAAAATTCAAAAAACAGACTTGCTTCAGCAGCCCAATTCTGGTGCTGTAGTTGTAGGAGATGTCTCAAAACGTCATCAGGAGTCCCGACTAAACCCGTAAATGTAAGAAAATGTAAAAAAATGCATATTTTACGAAAAACATTTTTTGCTAAAATGTCGTAAGGGGGGACCCTGTCGTAAAAATTCAAAAAAACGGACTTGCTTCAGCAGCACAATTCTGGTGCTGTAGTTGTAGGAGATGTCTCAAAACGTCATCAGGAGTCCCTACAAAACCTAAAATTGGCATAAATGCTTTTTTTGGGAAAACTTTTTTTTTACAAAAAAAAATTTAAAAAACGGTCTTGTTTCAGCAGCACAATTCTGGTGCTGTAGTTGTAGGAGATGTCTCAAAACGTCATCAGGAGTCCCGACTAAACCCGTAAATGTAAGAAAATGCATTTTTTACGCGAAACATTTTTTGCTAAAATGTCGTAAGGGGGGACCCTGTCGTAAAAACTCAAAAAAACGGACTTGCTTCAGCAGCACAATTCTGGTGCTGTAGTTGTAGGAGATGTCTCAAAACGTCATCAGGAGTCCCTACAAAACCTAAAAATGGCATGAAATGCTTTTTTTTGTTAAACTTTTTTTCACAAAAAAAAATTCAAAAAACAGACTTGCTTCAGCAGCACAATTCTGGTGCTGTAGTTGTAGGAGATGTCTCAAAACGTCATCAGGAGTCCCGACTAAACCCGTAAATGTAAGAAAATGTAAGAAAATGCATTTTTTACGCGAAACATTTTTTGCTAAAATGTCGTAAGGGGGGACCCTGTCGTAAAAATTCCAAAAAACGGACTTGCTTCAGCAGCACAATTCTGGTGCTGTAGTTGTAGGAGATGTCTCAAAAGGTCATCAGGAGTCCCTACAAAACCTAAAAATGGCATGAAATGCTTTTTTTTGGAAAACTTTTTTTCACAAAAAAAAATTCAAAAAACAGACTTGCTTCAGCAGCCCAATTCTGGTGCTGTAGTTGTAGGAGATGTCTCAAAACGTCATCAGGAGTCCCGACTAAACCCGTAAATGTAAGAAAATGTAAAAAAAATGCATATTTTACGAAAAACATTTTTTTCTAAAATGTCGTAAGGGGGGACCCTGTCGTAAAAACTTAAAAAAACGGACTTGCTTCAGCAGCACAATTCTGGTGCTGTAGTTGTAGGAGATGTCTCAAAAGGTCATCAGGAGTCCCTACAAAACCTAAAAATGGCATGAAATGCTTTTTTTTGTTAAACTTTTTTTCACAAAAAAAAATTCAAAAAACAAACTTGCTTCAGCAGCCCAATTCTGGTGCTGTAGTTGTAGGAGATGTCTCAAAACGTCATCAGGAGTCCCGACTAAACCCGTAAATGTAAGAAAATGTAAAAAAATGCATATTTTACGAAAAACTAAAATGTCGTAAGGGGGGACCCTGTCGTAAAAATTCCAAAAAACGGACTTGCTTCAGCAGCACAATTCTGGTGCTGTAGTTGTAGGAGATGTCTCAAAACGTCATCAGGAGTCCCTACAAAACCTAAAAATGGCATAAATGCTTTTTTTGGGAAAACTTTTTTTTCACAAAATTTTTTTTTAAAAAACGGTCTTGTTTCAGCAGCACAATTCTGGTGCTGTAGTTGTAGGAGAAGTCTCAAAACGTCATCAGGAGTCCCGACTAAACCCGTAAATATAAGAAAATGTAAGAAAATGCATTTTTTACGCGAAACATTTTTTGCTAAAATGTCGTAAGGGGGGACCCTGTCGTAAAAATTCAAAAAAACGGACTTGCTTCAGCAGCACAATTCTGGTGCTGTAGTTGTAGGAGATGTCTCAAAACGTCATCAGGAGTCCCGACTAAACCCGTAAATGTAAGAAAATGTAAAAAAATGCATATTTTACAAAAAACATTTTTTGCTAAAATGTCGTAAGGGGGGACCCTGTCGTAAAAATTCCAAAAAACGGACTTGCTTCAGCAGCACAATTCTGGTGCTGTAGTTGTAGGAGATGTCTCAAAACGTCATCAGGAGTCCCTACAAAACCTAAAAATGGCATAAATGCTTTTTTTGGGAAAACTTTTTTTTTACAAAAAAAAATTTAAAAAACGGTCTTGTTTCAGCAGCACAATTCTGGTGCTGTAGTTGTAGGAGATGTCTCAAAACGTCATCAGGAGTCCCGACTAAACCCGTAAATGTAAGAAAATGTAAAAAAATGCATATTTCACAAAAAACATTTTTTGCTAAAATGTCGTGAGGGGGGACCCTGTCGTAAAAACTCAAAAAAACGGACTTGCTTCAGCAGCACAATTCTGGTGCTGTATTGTAGGAGATGTCTCAAAAGGTCATCAGGAGTCCCGACTAAACCCGTAAATGTAAGAAAATGTAAAAAAAATGCATATTTTACGAAAAACATTTTTTGCTAAAATGTCGTAAGGGGGGAGGGACCCTGTCGTAAAAACTCCAAAAAACGGACTTGCTTCAGCAGCACAATTTTGGTGCTGTAGTTGTAGGAGATGTCTCAAAACGTCATCAGGAGTCCCTACAAAACCTAAAAATGGCATGAAATGCTTTTTTTTGGAAAACTTTTTTTCACAAAAAAAAATTCAAAAAACAGACTTGCTTCAGCAGCCCAATTCTGGTGCTGTAGTTGTAGGAGATGTCTCAAAACGTCATCAGGAGTCCCGACTAAACCCGTAAATATAAGAAAATGTAAGAAAATGCATTTTTTACGCGAAACATTTTTTGCTAAAATGTCGTAAGGGGGGACCCTGTCGTAAAAATTCAAAAAAACGGACTTGCTTCAGCAGCACAATTCTGGTGCTGTTGTTGTAGGAGATGTCTCAAAACGTCATCAGGAGTCCCGACTAAACCCGTAAATGTAAGAAAATGTAAAAAAAATGCATATTTTACGAAAAACATTTTTTGCTAAAATGTCGTAAGGGGGGAGGGACCCTGTCGTAAAAACTCCAAAAAACGGACTTGCTTCAGCAGCACAATTCTGGTGCTGTAGTTGTAGGAGATGTCTCAAAACGTCATCAGGAGTCCCTACAAAACCTAAAAATGGCATGAAATGCTTTTTTTTGGAAAACTTTTTTTCACAAAAAAAAATTCAAAAAACAGACTTGCTTCAGCAGCCCAATTCTGGTGCTGTAGTTGTCGTAAAAACTCCAAAAAACGGACTTGCTTCAGCAGCACAATTCTGGTGCTGTAGTTGTAGGAGATGTCTCAAAACGTCATCAGGAGTCCCGACTAAACCCGTAAATGTAAGAAAATGTAAGAAAATGCATATTTTACGAAAAACATTTTTTGCTAAAATGTCGTAAGGGGGGACCCTGTCGTAAAAATTCCAAAAAAAGGACTTGCTTCAGCAGCACAATTCTGGTGCTGTAGTTGTAGGAGATGTCTCAAAACGTCATCAGGAGTCCCTACAAAACCTAAAAATTGCATAAATGCTTTTTTTGGGAAAACTTTTTTTTTACAAAAAAAAATTTAAAAAACGGTCTTGTTTCAGCAGCACAATTCTGGTGCTGTAGTTGTAGGAGATGTCTCAAAACGTCATCAGGAGTCCCGACTAAACCCGTAAATGTAAGAAAATGTAAAAAAATGCATATTTTTATAAAAACATTTTTTGCTAAAATGTCGTAAGGGGGGACCCTGTCGTAAAAACTCAAAAAGACGGACTTGCTTCAGCAGCACAATTCTGGTGCTGTAGTTGTAGGAGATGTCTCAAAACGTCATCAGGAGTCCCTACAAAACCTAAAAATGGCATGAAATGCTTTTTTTTGGAAAACTTTTTTTCACAAAAAAAAATTCAAAAAACAGACTTGCTTCAGCAGCCCAATTCTGGTGCTGTAGTTGTAGGAGATGTCTCAAAACGTCATCAGGAGTCCCGACTAAACCCGTAAATGTAAGAAAATGTAAAAAAATGCATATTTTACAAAAAACATTTTTTGCTAAAATGTCGTAAGGGGGGACCCTGTCGTAAAAACTCAAAAAAACGGACTTGCTTCAGCAGCACAATTCTGGTGCTGTTGTTGTAGGAGATGTCTCAAAACGTCATCAGGAGTCCCTACAAAACCTAAAAATGGCATGAAATGCTTTTTTTTGGAAAACTTTTTTTCACAAAAAAAAATTCAAAAAACAGACTTGCTTCAGCAGCACAATTCTGGTGCTGTAGTTGTAGGAGATGTCTCAAAACGTCATCAGGAGTCCCGACTAAACCCGTAAATGTAAGAAAATGTAAAAAAATGCATATTTTACGAAAAACATTTTTTGCTAAAATGTCGTAAGGGGGGACCCTGTCGTAAAAACTCCAAAAAACGGACTTGCTTCAGCAGCACAATTCTGGTGCTGTAGTTGTAGGAGATGTCTCAAAACGTCATCAGGAGTCCCTACAAAACCTAAAAATGGCATGAAATGCTTTTTTTTGGAAAACTTTTTTTCACAAAAAAAAATTCAAAAAACAGACTTGCTTCAGCAGCCCAATTCTGGTGCTGTAGTTGTAGGAGATGTCTCAAAACGTCATCAGGAGTCCCGACTAAACCCGTAAATGTAAGAAAATGTAAAAAAATGCATATTTTACGAAAAACATTTTTTGCTAAAATGTCGTAAGGGGGGACCCTGTCGTAAAAATTCAAAAAAACGGACTTGCTTCAGCAGCACAATTCTGGTGCTGTAGTTGTAGGAGATGTCTCAAAACGTCATCAGGAGTCCCTACAAAACCTAAAATTGGCATAAATGCTTTTTTTGGGAAAACTTTTTTTTTACAAAAAAAAATTTAAAAAACGGTCTTGTTTCAGCAGCACAATTCTGGTGCTGTAGTTGTAGGAGATGTCTCAAAACGTCATCAGGAGTCCCGACTAAACCCGTAAATGTAAGAAAATGCATTTTTTACGCGAAACATTTTTTGCTAAAATGTCGTAAGGGGGGACCCTGTCGTAAAAACTCAAAAAAACGGACTTGCTTCAGCAGCACAATTCTGGTGCTGTAGTTGTAGGAGATGTCTCAAAACGTCATCAGGAGTCCCTACAAAACCTAAAAATGGCATGAAATGCTTTTTTTTGTTAAACTTTTTTTCACAAAAAAAAATTCAAAAAACAGACTTGCTTCAGCAGCACAATTCTGGTGCTGTAGTTGTAGGAGATGTCTCAAAACGTCATCAGGAGTCCCGACTAAACCCGTAAATGTAAGAAAATGTAAGAAAATGCATTTTTTACGCGAAACATTTTTTGCTAAAATGTCGTAAGGGGGGACCCTGTCGTAAAAATTCCAAAAAACGGACTTGCTTCAGCAGCACAATTCTGGTGCTGTAGTTGTAGGAGATGTCTCAAAAGGTCATCAGGAGTCCCTACAAAACCTAAAAATGGCATGAAATGCTTTTTTTTGTTAAACTTTTTTTCACAAAAAAAAATTCAAAAAACAAACTTGCTTCAGCAGCCCAATTCTGGTGCTGTAGTTGTAGGAGATGTCTCAAAACGTCATCAGGAGTCCCGACTAAACCCGTAAATGTAAGAAAATGTAAAAAAATGCATATTTTACGAAAAACTAAAATGTCGTAAGGGGGGACCCTGTCGTAAAAATTCCAAAAAACGGACTTGCTTCAGCAGCACAATTCTGGTGCTGTAGTTGTAGGAGATGTCTCAAAACGTCATCAGGAGTCCCTACAAAACCTAAAAATGGCATAAATGCTTTTTTTGGGAAAACTTTTTTTTCACAAAATTTTTTTTTAAAAACGGTCTTGTTTCAGCAGCACAATTCTGGTGCTGTAGTTGTAGGAGAAGTCTCAAAACGTCATCAGGAGTCCCGACTAAACCCGTAAATATAAGAAAATGTAAGAAAATGCATTTTTTACGCGAAACATTTTTTGCTAAAATGTCGTAAGGGGGGACCCTGTCGTAAAAATTCAAAAAAACGGACTTGCTTCAGCAGCACAATTCTGGTGCTGTAGTTGTAGGAGATGTCTCAAAACGTCATCAGGAGTCCCGACTAAACCCGTAAATGTAAGAAAATGTAAAAAAATGCATATTTTACAAAAAACATTTTTTGCTAAAATGTCGTAAGGGGGGACCCTGTCGTAAAAATTCCAAAAAACGGACTTGCTTCAGCAGCACAATTCTGGTGCTGTAGTTGTAGGAGATGTCTCAAAACGTCATCAGGAGTCCCTACAAAACCTAAAAATGGCATAAATGCTTTTTTTGGGAAAACTTTTTTTTTACAAAAAAAAATTTAAAAAACGGTCTTGTTTCAGCAGCACAATTCTGGTGCTGTAGTTGTAGGAGATGTCTCAAAACGTCATCAGGAGTCCCGACTAAACCCGTAAATGTAAGAAAATGTAAAAAAATGCATATTTCACAAAAAACATTTTTTGCTAAAATGTCGTGAGGGGGGACCCTGTCGTAAAAACTCAAAAAAACGGACTTGCTTCAGCAGCACAATTCTGGTGCTGTATTGTAGGAGATGTCTCAAAAGGTCATCAGGAGTCCCGACTAAACCCGTAAATGTAAGAAAATGTAAAAAAAATGCATATTTTACGAAAAACATTTTTTGCTAAAATGTCGTAAGGGGGGAGGGACCCTGTCGTAAAAACTCCAAAAAACGGACTTGCTTCAGCAGCACAATTTTGGTGCTGTAGTTGTAGGAGATGTCTCAAAACGTCATCAGGAGTCCCTACAAAACCTAAAAATGGCATGAAATGCTTTTTTTTGGAAAACTTTTTTTCACAAAAAAAAATTCAAAAAACAGACTTGCTTCAGCAGCCCAATTCTGGTGCTGTAGTTGTAGGAGATGTCTCAAAACGTCATCAGGAGTCCCGACTAAACCCGTAAATATAAGAAAATGTAAGAAAATGCATTTTTTACGCGAAACATTTTTTGCTAAAATGTCGTAAGGGGGGACCCTGTCGTAAAAATTCAAAAAAACGGACTTGCTTCAGCAGCACAATTCTGGTGCTGTTGTTGTAGGAGATGTCTCAAAACGTCATCAGGAGTCCCGACTAAACCCGTAAATGTAAGAAAATGTAAAAAAAATGCATATTTTACGAAAAACATTTTTTGCTAAAATGTCGTAAGGGGGGAGGGACCCTGTCGTAAAAACTCCAAAAAACGGACTTGCTTCAGCAGCACAATTCTGGTGCTGTAGTTGTAGGAGATGTCTCAAAACGTCATCAGGAGTCCCTACAAAACCTAAAAATGGCATGAAATGCTTTTTTTTGGAAAACTTTTTTTCACAAAAAAAAATTCAAAAAACAGACTTGCTTCAGCAGCCCAATTCTGGTGCTGTAGTTGTCGTAAAAACTCCAAAAAACGGACTTGCTTCAGCAGCACAATTCTGGTGCTGTAGTTGTAGGAGATGTCTCAAAACGTCATCAGGAGTCCCGACTAAACCCGTAAATGTAAGAAAATGTAAGAAAATGCATATTTTACGAAAAACATTTTTTGCTAAAATGTCGTAAGGGGGGACCCTGTCGTAAAAATTCCAAAAAAAGGACTTGCTTCAGCAGCACAATTCTGGTGCTGTAGTTGTAGGAGATGTCTCAAAACGTCATCAGGAGTCCCTACAAAACCTAAAAATTGCATAAATGCTTTTTTTGGGAAAACTTTTTTTTTACAAAAAAAAATTTAAAAAACGGTCTTGTTTCAGCAGCACAATTCTGGTGCTGTAGTTGTAGGAGATGTCTCAAAACGTCATCAGGAGTCCCTACTAAACCCGTAAATGTAAGAAAATGTAAAAAAATGCATATTTTTATAAAAACATTTTTTGCTAAAATGTCGTAAGGGGGGACCCTGTCGTAAAAACTCAAAAAGACGGACTTGCTTCAGCAGCACAATTCTGGTGCTGTAGTTGTAGGAGATGTCTCAAAACGTCATCAGGAGTCCCTACAAAACCTAAAAATGGCATGAAATGCTTTTTTTTGGAAAACTTTTTTTCACAAAAAAAAATTCAAAAAACAGACTTGCTTCAGCAGCCCAATTCTGGTGCTGTAGTTGTAGGAGATGTCTCAAAACGTCATCAGGAGTCCCGACTAAACCCGTAAATGTAAGAAAATGTAAAAAAATGCATATTTTACAAAAAACATTTTTTGCTAAAATGTCGTAAGGGGGGACCCTGTCGTAAAAACTCAAAAAAACGGACTTGCTTCAGCAGCACAATTCTGGTGCTGTTGTTGTAGGAGATGTCTCAAAACGTCATCAGGAGTCCCTACAAAACCTAAAAATGGCATGAAATGCTTTTTTTTGGAAAACTTTTTTTCACAAAAAAAAATTCAAAAAACAGACTTGCTTCAGCAGCACAATTCTGGTGCTGTAGTTGTAGGAGATGTCTCAAAACGTCATCAGGAGTCCCGACTAAACCCGTAAATGTAAGAAAATGTAAAAAAATGCATATTTTACGAAAAACATTTTTTGCTAAAATGTCGTAAGGGGGGACCCTGTCGTAAAAACTCCAAAAAACGGACTTGCTTCAGCAGCACAATTCTGGTGCTGTAGTTGTAGGAGATGTCTCAAAACGTCATCAGGAGTCCCTACAAAACCTAAAAATGGCATGAAATGCTTTTTTTTGGAAAACTTTTTTTCACAAAAAAAAATTCAAAAAACAGACTTGCTTCAGCAGCCCAATTCTGGTGCTGTAGTTGTAGGAGATGTCTCAAAACGTCATCAGGAGTCCCGACTAAACCCGTAAATGTAAGAAAATGTAAAAAAATGCATATTTTACGAAAAACATTTTTTGCTAAAATGTCGTAAGGGGGGACCCTGTCGTAAAAATTCAAAAAAACGGACTTGCTTCAGCAGCACAATTCTGGTGCTGTAGTTGTAGGAGATGTCTCAAAACGTCATCAGGAGTCCCTACAAAACCTAAAATTGGCATAAATGCTTTTTTTGGGAAAACTTTTTTTTTACAAAAAAAAATTTAAAAAACGGTCTTGTTTCAGCAGCACAATTCTGGTGCTGTAGTTGTAGGAGATGTCTCAAAACGTCATCAGGAGTCCCGACTAAACCCGTAAATGTAAGAAAATGCATTTTTTACGCGAAACATTTTTTGCTAAAATGTCGTAAGGGGGGACCCTGTCGTAAAAACTCAAAAAAACGGACTTGCTTCAGCAGCACAATTCTGGTGCTGTAGTTGTAGGAGATGTCTCAAAACGTCATCAGGAGTCCCTACAAAACCTAAAAATGGCATGAAATGCTTTTTTTTGTTAAACTTTTTTTCACAAAAAAAAATTCAAAAAACAGACTTGCTTCAGCAGCACAATTCTGGTGCTGTAGTTGTAGGAGATGTCTCAAAACGTCATCAGGAGTCCCGACTAAACCCGTAAATGTAAGAAAATGTAAGAAAATGCATTTTTTACGCGAAACATTTTTTGCTAAAATGTCGTAAGGGGGGACCCTGTCGTAAAAATTCCAAAAAACGGACTTGCTTCAGCAGCACAATTCTGGTGCTGTAGTTGTAGGAGATGTCTCAAAAGGTCATCAGGAGTCCCTACAAAACCTAAAAATGGCATGAAATGCTTTTTTTTGGAAAACTTTTTTTCACAAAAAAAAATTCAAAAAACAGACTTGCTTCAGCAGCCCAATTCTGGTGCTGTAGTTGTAGGAGATGTCTCAAAACGTCATCAGGAGTCCCGACTAAACCCGTAAATGTAAGAAAATGTAAAAAAAATGCATATTTTACGAAAAACATTTTTTTCTAAAATGTCGTAAGGGGGGACCCTGTCGTAAAAACTTAAAAAAACGGACTTGCTTCAGCAGCACAATTCTGGTGCTGTAGTTGTAGGAGATGTCTCAAAAGGTCATCAGGAGTCCCTACAAAACCTAAAAATGGCATGAAATGCTTTTTTTTGTTAAACTTTTTTTCACAAAAAAAAATTCAAAAAACAAACTTGCTTCAGCAGCCCAATTCTGGTGCTGTAGTTGTAGGAGATGTCTCAAAACGTCATCAGGAGTCCCGACTAAACCCGTAAATGTAAGAAAATGTAAAAAAATGCATATTTTACGAAAAACTAAAATGTCGTAAGGGGGGACCCTGTCGTAAAAATTCCAAAAAACGGACTTGCTTCAGCAGCACAATTCTGGTGCTGTAGTTGTAGGAGATGTCTCAAAACGTCATCAGGAGTCCCTACAAAACCTAAAAATGGCATAAATGCTTTTTTTGGGAAAACTTTTTTTTCACAAAAATTTTTTTTAAAAAACGGTCTTGTTTCAGCAGCACAATTCTGGTGCTGTAGTTGTAGGAGAAGTCTCAAAACGTCATCAGGAGTCCCGACTAAACCCGTAAATATAAGAAAATGTAAGAAAATGCATTTTTTACGCGAAACATTTTTTGCTAAAATGTCGTAAGGGGGGACCCTGTCGTAAAAATTCAAAAAAACGGACTTGCTTCAGCAGCACAATTCTGGTGCTGTAGTTGTAGGAGATGTCTCAAAACGTCATCAGGAGTCCCGACTAAACCCGTAAATGTAAGAAAATGTAAAAAAATGCATATTTTACAAAAAACATTTTTTGCTAAAATGTCGTAAGGGGGGACCCTGTCGTAAAAATTCCAAAAAACGGACTTGCTTCAGCAGCACAATTCTGGTGCTGTAGTTGTAGGAGATGTCTCAAAACGTCATCAGGAGTCCCTACAAAACCTAAAAATGGCATAAATGCTTTTTTTGGGAAAACTTTTTTTTTACAAAAAAAAATTTAAAAAACGGTCTTGTTTCAGCAGCACAATTCTGGTGCTGTAGTTGTAGGAGATGTCTCAAAACGTCATCAGGAGTCCCGACTAAACCCGTAAATGTAAGAAAATGTAAAAAAATGCATATTTCACAAAAAACATTTTTTGCTAAAATGTCGTGAGGGGGGACCCTGTCGTAAAAACTCAAAAAAACGGACTTGCTTCAGCAGCACAATTCTGGTGCTGTATTGTAGGAGATGTCTCAAAAGGTCATCAGGAGTCCCGACTAAACCCGTAAATGTAAGAAAATGTAAAAAAAATGCATATTTTACGAAAAACATTTTTTGCTAAAATGTCGTAAGGGGGGAGGGACCCTGTCGTAAAAACTCCAAAAAACGGACTTGCTTCAGCAGCACAATTCTGGTGCTGTAGTTGTAGGAGATGTCTCAAAACGTCATCAGGAGTCCCTACAAAACCTAAAAATGGCATGAAATGCTTTTTTTTGGAAAACTTTTTTTCACAAAAAAAAATTCAAAAAACAGACTTGCTTCAGCAGCCCAATTCTGGTGCTGTAGTTGTAGGAGATGTCTCAAAACGTCATCAGGAGTCCCGACTAAACCCGTAAATATAAGAAAATGTAAGAAAATGCATTTTTTACGCGAAACATTTTTTGCTAAAATGTCGTAAGGGGGGACCCTGTCGTAAAAATTCAAAAAAACGGACTTGCTTCAGCAGCACAATTCTGGTGCTGTTGTTGTAGGAGATGTCTCAAAACGTCATCAGGAGTCCCGACTAAACCCGTAAATGTAAGAAAATGTAAAAAAAATGCATATTTTACGAAAAACATTTTTTGCTAAAATGTCGTAAGGGGGGAGGGACCCTGTCGTAAAAACTCCAAAAAACGGACTTGCTTCAGCAGCACAATTCTGGTGCTGTAGTTGTAGGAGATGTCTCAAAAGGTCATCAGGAGTCCCTACAAAACCTAAAAATGGCATGAAATGCTTTTTTTTGGAAAACTTTTTTTCACAAAAAAAAATTGAAAAAACAGACTTGCTTCAGCAGCCCAATTCTGGTGCTGTAGTTGTAGGAGATGTCTCAAAACGTCATCAGGAGTCCCGACTAAACCCGTAAATGTAAGAAAATGTAAAAAAATGCATATTTTACAAAAAACATTTTTTGCTAAAATGTCGTAAGGGGGGACCCTGTCGTAAAAACTCAAAAAAACGGACTTGCTTCAGCAGCACAATTCTGGTGCTGTAGTTGTAGGAGATGTCTCAAAAGGTCATCAGGAGTCCCTACAAAACCTAAAAATGGCATGAAATGCTTTTTTTTGGAAAACTTTTTTTCACAAAAAAAAATTCAAAAAACAGACTTGCTTCAGCAGCACAATTCTGGTGCTGTAGTTGTAGGAGATGTCTCAAAACGTCATCAGGAGTCCCGACTAAACCCGTAAATGTAAGAAAATGTAAGAAAATGCATATTTTACGAAAAACATTTTTTGCTAAAATGTCGTAAGGGGGGACCCTGTCGTAAAAATTCCAAAAGACGGACTTGCTTCAGCAGCACAATTCTGGTGCTGTAGTTGTAGGAGATGTCTCAAAACGTCATCAGGAGTCCCTACAAAACCTAAAAATGGCATGAAATGCTTTTTTTTGGAAAACTTTTTTTCACAAAAAAAAATTCAAAAAACAGACTTGCTTCAGCAGCCCAATTCTGGTGCTGTAGTTGTAGGAGATGTCTCAAAACGTCATCAGGAGTCCCGACTAAACCCGTAAATGTAAGAAAATGTAAAAAAATGCATATTTTACAAAAAACATTTTTTGCTAAAATGTCGTAAAAACTCAAAAAAACGGACTTGCTTCAGCAGCACAATTCTGGTGCTGTAGTTGTAGGAGATGTCTCAAAAGGTCATCAGGAGTCCCTACAAAACCTAAAAATGGCATGAAATGCTTTTTTTTGGAAAACTTTTTTTCACAAAAAAAAATTCAAAAAACAGACTTGCTTCAGCAGCCCAATTCTTGTGCTGTAGTTGTAGGAGATGTCTCAAAACGTCATCAGGAGTCCCGACTAAACCCGTAAATGTAAGAAAATGTAAAAAAATGCATATTTTACGAAAAACATTTTTTGCTAAAATGTCGTAAGGGGGGACCCTGTCGTAAAAATTCAAAAAAACGGACTTGCTTCAGCAGCACAATTCTGGTGCTGTTGTTGTAGGAGATGTCTCAAAACGTCATCAGGAGTCCCTACAAAACCTAAAAATGGCATGAAATGCTTTTTTTTGGAAAACTTTTTTTCACAAAAAAAAATTAAAAAAACAGACTTGCTTCAGCAGCACAATTCTGGTGCTGTAGTTGTAGGAGATGTCTCAAAACGTCATCAGGAGTCCCGACTAAACCCGTAAATGTAAGAAAATGTAAGAAAATGCATATTTTACAAAAAACATTTTTTGCTAAAATGTCGTAAGGGGGGACCCTGTCGTAAAAATTCCAAAAGACGGACTTGCTTCAGCAGCACAATTCTGGTGCTGTAGTTGTAGGAGATGTCTCAAAACGTCATCAGGAGTCCCTACAAAACCTAAAAATGGCATGAAATGCTTTTTTTTGGAAAACTTTTTTTCACAAAAAAAAATTCAAAAAACAGACTTGCTTCAGCAGCACAATTCTGGTGCTGTAGTTGTAGGAGATGTCTCAAAACGTCATCAGGAGTCCCGACTAAACCCGTAAATGTAAGAAAATGTAAGAAAATGCATATTTTACAAAAAGCATTTTTTGCTAAAATGTCGTAAGGGGGGACCCTGTCGTAAAAATTCCAAAAGACGGACTTGCTTCAGCAGCACAATTCTGGTGCTGTAGTTGTAGGAGATGTCTCAAAACGTCATCAGGAGTCCCTACAAAACCTAAAAATGGCATGAAATGCTTTTTTTTGGAAAACTTTTTTTCACAAAAAAAAATTCAAAAAACAGACTTGCTTCAGCAGCCCAATTCTGGTGCTGTAGTTGTAGGAGATGTCTCAAAACGTCATCAGGAGTCCCGACTAAACCCGTAAATGTAAGAAAATGTAAAAAAATGCATATTTTACAAAAAACATTTTTTGCTAAAATGTCGTAAAAACTCAAAAAAACGGACTTGCTTCAGCAGCACAATTCTGGTGCTGTAGTTGTAGGAGATGTCTCAAAAGGTCATCAGGAGTCCCTACAAAACCTAAAAATGGCATGAAATGCTTTTTTTTGGAAAACTTTTTTTCACAAAAAAAAATTCAAAAAACAGACTTGCTTCAGCAGCCCAATTCTGGTGCTGTAGTTGTAGGAGATGTCTCAAAACGTCATCAGGAGTCCCGACTAAACCCGTAAATGTAAGAAAATGTAAAAAAATGCATATTTTACGAAAAACATTTTTTGCTAAAATGTCGTAAGGGGGGACCCTGTCGTAAAAATTCAAAAAAACGGACTTGCTTCAGCAGCACAATTCTGGTGCTGTTGTTGTAGGAGATGTCTCAAAACGTCATCAGGAGTCCCTACAAAACCTAAAAATGGCATGAAATGCTTTTTTTTGGAAAACTTTTTTTCACAAAAAAAAATTCAAAAAACAGACTTGCTTCAGCAGCACAATTCTGGTGCTGTAGTTGTAGGAGATGTCTCAAAACGTCATCAGGAGTCCCGACTAAACCCGTAAATGTAAGAAAATGTAAAAAAAATGCATATTTTACGAAAAACATTTTTTGCTAAAATGTCGTAAGGGGGGGACCCTGTCGTAAAAACTCCAAAAAACGGACTTGCTTCAGCAGCACAATTCTGGTGCTGTAGTTGTAGGAGATGTCTCAAAACGTCATCAGGAGTCCCGACTAAACCCGTAAATGTAAGAAAATGTAAGAAAATGCATATTTTACGAAAAACATTTTTTGCTAAAATGTCGTAAGGGGGGACCCTGTCGTAAAAATTCCAAAAAACGGACTTGCTTCAGCAGCACAATTCTGGTGCTGTAGTTGTAGGAGATGTCTCAAAACGTCATCAGGAGTCCCGACTAAACCCGTAAATGTAAGAAAATGTAAAAAAATGCATATTTTACGAAAAACATTTTTTGCTAAAATGTCGTAAGGGGGGACCCTGTCGTAAAAATTCCAAAAAACGGACTTGCTTCAGCAGCACAATTCTGGTGCTGTAGTTGTAGGAGATGTCTCAAAACGTCATCAGGAGTCCCTACAAAACCTAAAAATGGCATAAATGCTTTTTTTGGGAAAACTTTTTTTTTACAAAAAAAAATTTAAATAACGGTCTTGTTTCAGCAGCACAATTCTGGTGCTGTAGTTGTAGGAGATGTCTCAAAACGTCATCAGGAGTCCCGACTAAACCCGTAAATGTAAGAAAATGTAAGAAAATGCATATTTTACGAAAAACATTTTTTGCTAAAATGTCGTAAGGGGGGACCCTGTCGTAAAAATTCCAAAAAACGGACTTGCTTCAGCAGCACAATTCTGGTGCTGTAGTTGTAGGAGATGTCTCAAAAGGTCATCAGGAGTCCCTACAAAACCTAAAAATGGCATGAAATGCTTTTTTTTGGAAAACTTTTTTCACAAAAAAAAATTCAAAAAACAGACTTGCTTCAGCAGCCCAATTCTGGTGCTGTAGTTGTAGGAGATGTCTCAAAACGTCATCAGGAGTCCCGACTAAACCCGTAAATGTAAGAAAATGTAAAAAAATGCATATTTTACGAAAAACATTTTTTGCTAAAATGTCGTAAGGGGGGACCCTGTCGTAAAAACTCCAAAAAACGGACTTGCTTCAGCAGCACAATTCTGGTGCTGTAGTTGTAGGAGATGTCTCAAAACGTCATCAGGAGTCCCGACTAAACCCGTAAATGTAAGAAAATGTAAGAAAATGCATATTTTACGAAAAACATTTTTTGCTAAAATGTCGTAAGGGGGGACCCTGTCGTAAAAATTCCAAAAAACGGACTTGCTTCAGCAGCACAATTCTGGTGCTGTAGTTGTAGGAGATGTCTCAAAACGTCATCAGGAGTCCCTACAAAACCTAAAAATGGCATAAATGCTTTTTTTGGGAAAACTTTTTTTTTACAAAAAAAAATTTAAATAACGGTCTTGTTTCAGCAGCACAATTCTGGTGCTGTAGTTGTAGGAGATGTCTCAAAACGTCATCAGGAGTCCCGACTAAACCCGTAAATGTAAGAAAATGTAAGAAAATGCATTTTTTACGCGAAACATTTTTTGATAAAATGTCGTAAGGAGGGACCCTGTCGTAAAAACTCAAAAAAACGGACTTGCTTCAGCAGCACAATTCTGGTGCTGTAGTTGTAGGAGATGTCTCAAAAGGTCATCAGGAGTCCCTACAAAACCTAAAAATGGCATGAAATGCTTTTTTTTGGAAAACTTTTTTTCACAAAAAAAAATTGAAAAAACAGACTTGCTTCAGCAGCCCAATTCTGGTGCTGTAGTTGTAGGAGATGTCTCAAAACGTCATCAGGAGTCCCGACTAAACCCGTAAATGTAAGAAAATGTAAAAAAATGCATATTTTACAAAAAACATTTTTTGCTAAAATGTCGTAAGGGGGGACCCTGTCGTAAAAACTCAAAAAAACGGACTTGCTTCAGCAGCACAATTCTGGTGCTGTAGTTGTAGGAGATGTCTCAAAAGGTCATCAGGAGTCCCTACAAAACTTAAAAATGGCATGAAATGCTTTTTTTTGGAAAACTTTTTTTCACAAAAAAAAATTCAAAAAACAGACTTGCTTCAGCAGCACAATTCTGGTGCTGTAGTTGTAGGAGATGTCTCAAAACGTCATCAGGAGTCCCGACTAAACCCGTAAATGTAAGAAAATGTAAGAAAATGCATATTTTACGAAAAACATTTTTTGCTAAAATGTCGTAAGGGGGGACCCTGTCGTAAAAATTCCAAAAGACGGACTTGCTTCAGCAGCACAATTCTGGTGCTGTAGTTGTAGGAGATGTCTCAAAACGTCATCAGGAGTCCCTACAAAACCTAAAAATGGCATAAATGCTTTTTTTGGGAAAACTTTTTTTTTACAAAAAAAAATTTAAATAACGGTCTTGTTTCAGCAGCACAATTCTGGTGCTGTAGTTGTAGGAGATGTCTCAAAACGTCATCAGGAGTCCCGACTAAACCCGTAAATGTAAGAAAATGTAAGAAAATGCATTTTTTACGCGAAACATTTTTTGATAAAATGTCGTAAGGAGGGACCCTGTCGTAAAAACTCAAAAAAACGGACTTGCTTCAGCAGCACAATTCTGGTGCTGTAGTTGTAGGAGATGTCTCAAAAGGTCATCAGGAGTCCCTACAAAACCTAAAAATGGCATGAAATGCTTTTTTTTGGAAAACTTTTTTTCACAAAAAAAAATTGAAAAAACAGACTTGCTTCAGCAGCCCAATTCTGGTGCTGTAGTTGTAGGAGATGTCTCAAAACGTCATCAGGAGTCCCGACTAAACCCGTAAATGTAAGAAAATGTAAAAAAATGCATATTTTACAAAAAACATTTTTTGCTAAAATGTCGTAAGGGGGGACCCTGTCGTAAAAACTAAAAAAAACGGACTTGCTTCAGCAGCACAATTCTGGTGCTGTAGTTGTAGGAGATGTCTCAAAAGGTCATCAGGAGTCCCTACAAAACTTAAAAATGGCATGAAATGCTTTTTTTTGGAAAACTTTTTTTCACAAAAAAAAATTCAAAAAACAGACTTGCTTCAGCAGCACAATTCTGGTGCTGTAGTTGTAGGAGATGTCTCAAAACGTCATCAGGAGTCCCGACTAAACCCGTAAATGTAAGAAAATGTAAGAAAATGCATATTTTACGAAAAACATTTTTTGCTAAAATGTCGTAAGGGGGGACCCTGTCGTAAAAATTCCAAAAGACGGACTTGCTTCAGCAGCACAATTCTGGTGCTGTAGTTGTAGGAGATGTCTCAAAACGTCATCAGGAGTCCCTACAAAACCTAAAAATGGCATGAAATGCTTTTTTTTGGAAAACTTTTTTTCACAAAAAAAAATTCAAAAAACAGACTTGCTTCAGCAGCCCAATTCTGGTGCTGTAGTTGTAGGAGATGTCTCAAAACGTCATCAGGAGTCCCGACTAAACCCGTAAATATAAGAAAATGTAAGAAAATGCATTTTTTACGCGAAACATTTTTTGCTAAAATGTCGTAAGGGGGGACCCTGTCGTAAAAATTCAAAAAAACGGACTTGCTTCAGCAGCACAATTCTGGTGCTGTTGTTGTAGGAGATGTCTCAAAACGTCATCAGGAGTCCCTACAAAACCTAAAAATGGCATGAAATGCTTTTTTTTGGAAAACTTTTTTTCACAAAATTTTTTTCAAAAAACAGACTTGCTTCAGCAGCCCAATTCTGGTGCTGTAGTTGTAGGAGATGTCTCAAAACGTCATCAGGAGTCCCGACTAAACCCGTAAATGTAAGAAAATGTAAAAAAATGCATTTTTTACAAAAAACATTTTTTGCTAAAATGTCGTAAGGGGGGACCCTGTCGTAAAAACTCCAAAAAACGGACTTGCTTCAGCAGCACAATTTTGGTGCTGTAGTTGTAGGAGATGTCTCAAAACGTCATCAGGAGTCCCGACTAAACCCGTAAATGTAAGAAAATGCATATTTTACGAAAAACATTTTTTGCTAAAATGTCGTAAGGGGGGACCCTGTCGTAAAAATTCCAAAAAACGGACTTGCTTCAGCAGCACAATTCTGGTGCTGTAGTTGTAGGAGATGTCTCAAAACGTCATCAGGAGTCCCGACTAAACCCGTAAATGTAAGAAAATGTAAGAAAATGCATTTTTTACGCGAAACATTTTTTGCTAAAATGTCGTAAGGGGGGACCCTGTCGTGAAAACTCAAAAAAACGGACTTGCTTCAGCAGCACAATTCTGGTGCTGTAGTTGTAGGAGATGTCTCAAAAGGTCACCAGGAGTCCCTACAAAACCTAAAAATGGCATGAAATGCTTTTTTTTGGAAAACTTTTTTTCACAAAAAAAAATTCAAAAAACAGACTTGCTTCAGCAGCCCAATTCTGGTGCTGTAGTTGTAGGAGATGTCTCAAAACGTCATCAGGAGTCCCTACAAAACCTAAAAATGGCATAAATGCTTTTTTTGGGAAAACTTTTTTTTTTACAAAAAAAAATTTAAAAAACGGTCTTGTTTCAGCAGCACAATTCTGGTGCTGTAGTTGTAGGAGATGTCTCAAAAGGTCATCAGGAGTCCCTACAAAACCTAAAAATGGCATGAAATGCTTTTTTTGGGAAAACTTTTTTTTTTACAAAAAAAAATTTAAAAAACGGTCTTGTTTCAGCAGCACAATTCTGGTGCTGTAGTTGTAGGAGATGTCTCAAAACGTCATCAGGAGTCCCGACTAAACCCGTAAATGTAAGAAAATGTAAAAAAATGCATATTTTACGAAACAGATTTTTTGCTAAAATGTCGTAAGGGGGGACCCTGTCGTAAAAACTCCAAAAAACGGACTTGCTTCAGCAGCACAATTCTGGTGCTGTAGTTGTAGGAGAAGTCTCAAAACGTCATCAGGAGTCCCGACTAAACCCGTAAATGTAAGAAAATGTAAAAAAATGCATATTTTACAAAAAACATTTTTTGCTAAAATGTCGTAAGGGGGGACCCTGTCGTAAAAACTCCAAAAAACGGACTTGCTTCAGCAGCACAATTCTGGTGCTGTAGTTGTAGGAGATGTCTCAAAAGGTCATCAGGAGTCCCTACAAAACCTAAAAATGGCATGAAATGCTTTTTTTGGGAAAACTTTTTTTCACAAAAAAAAATTCAAAAAACAGACGTGCTTCAGCAGCCCAATTCTGGTGCTGTAGTTGTAGGAGATGTCTCAAAACGTCATCAGGAGTCCCGACTAAACCCGTAAATGTAAGAAAATGTAAGAAAATGCATATTTTACGAAAAACATTTTTTGCTAAAATGTCGTAAGGGGGGACCCTGTCGTAAAAACTCCAAAAAAGGAACTTGCTTCAGCAGCACAATTCTGGTGCTGTAGTTGTAGGAGATGTCTCAAAACGTCATCAGGAGTCCCGACTAAACCCGTAAATGTAAGAAAATGTAAGAAAATGCATATTTTACGAAAAACATTTTTTGCTAAAATGTCGTAAGGGGGGACCCTGTCGTAAAAATTCCAAAAAACGGACTTGCTTCAGCAGCACAATTCTGGTGCTGTAGTTGTAGGAGATGTCTCAAAACGTCATCAGGAGTCCCTACAAAACCTAAAAATGGCATAAATGCTTTTTTTGGGAAAACTTTTTTTTTACAAAAAAAAATTAAAAAAACGGTCTTGTTTCAGCAGCACAATTCTGGTGCTGTAGTTGTAGGAGATGTCTCAAAAGGTCATCAGGAGTCCCTACAAAACCTAAAAATGGCATGAAATGCTTTTTTTTGGAAAACTTTTTTTCACAAAAAAAAATTCAAAAAACAGACTTGCTTCAGCAGCCCAATTCTGGTGCTGTAGTTGTAGGAGATGTCTCAAAACGTCATCAGGAGTCCCGACTAAACCCGTAAATGTAAGAAAATGTAAAAAAATGCATTTTTTACAAAAAACATTTTTTGCTAAAATGTCGTAAGGGGGGACCCTGTCGTAAAAACTCCAAAAAACGGACTTGCTTCAGCAGCACAATTTTGGTGCTGTAGTTGTAGGAGATGTCTCAAAACGTCATCAGGAGTCCCGACTAAACCCGTAAATGTAAGAAAATGCATATTTTACGAAAAACATTTTTTGCTAAAATGTCGTAAGGGGGGACCCTGTCGTAAAAATTCCAAAAAACGGACTTGCTTCAGCAGCACAATTCTGGTGCTGTAGTTGTAGGAGATGTCTCAAAACGTCATCAGGAGTCCCGACTAAACCCGTAAATGTAAGAAAATGTAAGAAAATGCATTTTTTACGCGAAACATTTTTTGCTAAAATGTCGTAAGGGGGGACCCTGTCGTGAAAACTCAAAAAAACGGACTTGCTTCAGCAGCACAATTCTGGTGCTGTAGTTGTAGGAGATGTCTCAAAAGGTCACCAGGAGTCCCTACAAAACCTAAAAATGGCATGAAATGCTTTTTTTTTGGAAAACTTTTTTTCACAAAAAAAAATTCAAAAAACAGACTTGCTTCAGCAGCCCAATTCTGGTGCTGTAGTTGTAGGAGATGTCTCAAAACGTCATCAGGAGTCCCTACAAAACCTAAAAATGGCATAAATGCTTTTTTTGGGAAAACTTTTTTTTTACAAAAAAAAATTTAAAAAACGGTCTTGTTTCAGCAGCACAATTCTGGTGCTGTAGTTGTAGGAGATGTCTCAAAAGGTCATCAGGAGTCCCTACAAAACCTAAAAATGGCATGAAATGCTTTTTTTGGGAAAACTTTTTTTTTTACAAAAAAAAATTTAAAAAACGGTCTTGTTTCAGCAGCACAATTCTGGTGCTGTAGTTGTAGGAGATGTCTCAAAACGTCATCAGGAGTCCCGACTAAACCCGTAAATGTAAGAAAATGTAAAAAAATGCATATTTTACGAAACAGATTTTTTGCTAAAATGTCGTAAGGGGGGACCCTGTCGTAAAAACTCCAAAAAACGGACTTGCTTCAGCAGCACAATTCTGGTGCTGTAGTTGTAGGAGAAGTCTCAAAACGTCATCAGGAGTCCCGACTAAACCCGTAAATGTAAGAAAATGTAAAAAAATGCATATTTTACAAAAAACATTTTTTGCTAAAATGTCGTAAGGGGGGACCCTGTCGTAAAAACTCCAAAAAACGGACTTGCTTCAGCAGCACAATTCTGGTGCTGTAGTTGTAGGAGATGTCTCAAAAGGTCATCAGGAGTCCCTACAAAACCTAAAAATGGCATGAAATGCTTTTTTTGGGAAAACTTTTTTTCACAAAAAAAAATTCAAAAAACAGACGTGCTTCAGCAGCCCAATTCTGGTGCTGTAGTTGTAGGAGATGTCTCAAAACGTCATCAGGAGTCCCGACTAAACCCGTAAATGTAAGAAAATGTAAGAAAATGCATATTTTACGAAAAACATTTTTTGCTAAAATGTCGTAAGGGGGGACCCTGTCGTAAAAACTCCAAAAAAGGAACTTGCTTCAGCAGCACAATTCTGGTGCTGTAGTTGTAGGAGATGTCTCAAAACGTCATCAGGAGTCCCGACTAAACCCGTAAATGTAAGAAAATGTAAGAAAATGCATATTTTACGAAAAACATTTTTTGCTAAAATGTCGTAAGGGGGGACCCTGTCGTAAAAATTCCAAAAAACGGACTTGCTTCAGCAGCACAATTCTGGTGCTGTAGTTGTAGGAGATGTCTCAAAACGTCATCAGGAGTCCCTACAAAACCTAAAAATGGCATAAATGCTTTTTTTGGGAAAACTTTTTTTTTACAAAAAAAAATTAAAAAAACGGTCTTGTTTCAGCAGCACAATTCTGGTGCTGTAGTTGTAGGAGATGTCTCAAAAGGTCATCAGGAGTCCCTACAAAACCTAAAAATGGCATGAAATGCTTTTTTTTGGAAAACTTTTTTTCACAAAAAAAAATTCAAAAAACAGACTTGTTTCAGCAGCCCAATTCTGGTGCTGTAGTTGTAGGAGATGTCTCAAAACGTCATCAGGAGTCCCGACTAAACCCGTAAATGTAAGAAAATGTAAAAAAATGCATATTTTACGAAACACATTTTTTGCTAAAATGTCGTAAGGGGGGACCCTGTCGTAAAAACTCCAAAAAACGGACTTGCTTCAGCAGCACAATTCTGGTGCTGTAGTTGTAGGAGAAGTCTCAAAACGTCATCAGGAGTCCCGACTAAACCCGTAAATGTAAGAAAATGTAAAAAAATGCATATTTTACGAAACACATTTTTTGCTAAAATGTCGTAAGGGGGGACCCTGTCGTAAAAACTCCAAAAAACGGACTTGCTTCAGCAGCACAATTCTGGTGCTGTAGTTGTAGGAGATGTCTCAAAAGGTCATCAGGAGTCCCTACAAAACCTAAAAATGGCATGAAATGCTTTTTTTTGGAAAACTTTTTTTCACAAAAAAAAATTCAAAACAGACTTGCTTCAGCAGCCCAATTCTGGTGCTGTAGTTGTAGGAGATGTCTCAAAACGTCATCAGGAGTCCCGACTAAACCCGTAAATGTAAGAAAATGTAAAAAAATGCATATTTTACGAAAAACATTTTTTGCTAAAATGTCGTAAGGGGGGACCCTGTCGTAAAAACTCCAAAAGACGGACTTGCTTCAGCAGCACAATTCTGGTGCTGTAGTTGTAGGAGAAGTCTCAAAACGTCATCAGGAGTCCCGACTAAACCCGTAAATATAAGAAAATGTAAGAAAATGCATTTTTTACGCGAAACATTTTTTGCTAAAATGTCGTAAGGGGGGACCCTGTCGTAAAAATTCAAAAAAACGGACTTGCTTCAGCAGCACAATTCTGGTGCTGTTGTTGTAGGGGATGTCTCAAAACGTCATCAGGAGTCCCTACAAAACCTAAAAATGCCATGAAATGCTTTTTTTGGGAAAACTTTTTTTCACAAAAAAAAATTCAAAAAACAGACTTGCTTCAGCAGCACAATTCTGGTGCTGTAGTTGTAGGAGATGTCTCAAAACGTCATCAGGAGTCCCGACTAAACCCGTAAATGTAAGAAAATGTAAGAAAATGCATATTTTACGAAAAACATTTTTTGCTAAAATGTCGTAAGGGGGGACCCTGTCGTAAAAACTCCAAAAAACGGACTTGCTTCAGCAGCACAATTCTGGTGCTGTAGTTGTAGGAGATGTCTCAAAACGTCATCAGGAGTCCCGACTAAACCCGTAAATGTAAGAAAATGTAAGAAAATGCATATTTTACGAAAAACATTTTTTGCTAAAATGTCGTAAGGGGGGGACCCTGTCGTAAAAATTCCAAAAAACGGACTTGCTTCAGCAGCACAATTCTGGTGCTGTAGTTGTAGGAGATGTCTCAAAACGTCATCAGGAGTCCCTACAAAACCTAAAAATGGCATAAATGCTTTTTTTGGGGAAAACTTTTTTTTTACAAAAAAAAATTAAAAAAACGGTCTTGTTTCAGCAGCACAATTCTGGTGCTGTAGTTGTAGGAGATGTCTCAAAAGGTCATCAGGAGTCCCTACAAAACCTAAAAATGGCATGAAATGCTTTTTTTTGGAAAACTTTTTTTCACAAAAAAAAATTCAAAAAACAGACTTGTTTCAGCAGCCCAATTCTGGTGCTGTAGTTGTAGGAGATGTCTCAAAACGTCATCAGGAGTCCCGACTAAACCCGTAAATGTAAGAAAATGTAAAAAAATGCATATTTTACGAAACACATTTTTTGCTAAAATGTCGTAAGGGGGGACCCTGTCGTAAAAACTCCAAAAAACGGACTTGCTTCAGCAGCACAATTCTGGTGCTGTAGTTGTAGGAGAAGTCTCAAAACGTCATCAGGAGTCCCGACTAAACCCGTAAATGTAAGAAAATGTAAAAAAATGCATTTTTTACAAAAAACATTTTTTGCTAAAATGTCGTAAGGGGGGACCCTGTCGTAAAAACTCCAAAAAACGGACTTGCTTCAGCAGCACAATTCTGGTGCTGTAGTTGTAGGAGATGTCTCAAAAGGTCATCAGGAGTCCCTACAAAACCTAAAAATGGCATGAAATGCTTTTTTTTGGAAAACTTTTTTTCACAAAAAAAAATTCAAAACAGACTTGCTTCAGCAGCCCAATTCTGGTGCTGTAGTTGTAGGAGATGTCTCAAAACGTCATCAGGAGTCCCGACTAAACCCGTAAATGTAAGAAAATGTAAAAAAATGCATATTTTACGAAAAACATTTTTTGCTAAAATGTCGTAAGGGGGGACCCTGTCGTAAAAACTCCAAAAGACGGACTTGCTTCAGCAGCACAATTCTGGTGCTGTAGTTGTAGGAGAAGTCTCAAAACGTCATCAGGAGTCCCGACTAAACCCGTAAATATAAGAAAATGTAAGAAAATGCATTTTTTACGCGAAACATTTTTTGCTAAAATGTCGTAAGGGGGGACCCTGTCGTAAAAATTCAAAAAAACGGACTTGCTTCAGCAGCACAATTCTGGTGCTGTTGTTGTAGGAGATGTCTCAAAACGTCATCAGGAGTCCCTACAAAACCTAAAAATGCCATGAAATGCTTTTTTTGGGAAAACTTTTTTTCACAAAAAAAAATTCAAAAAACAGACTTGCTTCAGCAGCACAATTCTGGTGCTGTAGTTGTAGGGGATGTCTCAAAACGTCATCAGGAGTCCCGACTAAACCCGTAAATGTAAGAAAATGTAAGAAAATGCATATTTTACGAAAAACATTTTTTTGCTAAAATGTCGTAAGGGGGGACCCTGTCGTAAAAACTCCAAAAAACGGACTTGCTTCAGCAGCACAATTCTGGTGCTGTAGTTGTAGGAGATGTCTCAAAACGTCATCAGGAGTCCCGACTAAACCCGTAAATGTAAGAAAATGTAAGAAAATGCATATTTTACGAAAAACATTTTTTGCTAAAATGTCGTAAGGGGGGACCCTGTCGTAAAAACTCCAAAAAACGGACTTGCTTCAGCAGCACAATTCTGGTGCTGTAGTTGTAGGAGATGTCTCAAAACGTCATCAGGAGTCCCTACAAAACCTAAAAATGGCATAAATGCTTTTTTTGGGAAAACTTTTTTTTTTACAAAAAAAAATTTAAAAAACGGTCTTGTTTCAGCAGCACAATTCTGGTGCTGTAGTTGTAGGAGATGTCTCAAAAGGTCATCAGGAGTCCCTACAAAACCTGAAAATGGCATGAAATGCTTTTTTTCGGAAAACTTTTTTTCACAAAAAAAAATTCAAAAAACAGACTTGCTTCAGCAGCCCAATTCTGGTGCTGTAGTTGTAGGAGATGTCTCAAAACGTCATCAGGAGTCCCGACTAAACCTGTAAATGTAAGAAAATGTAAAAAAATGCATATTTTACAAAAAACATTTTTTGCTAAAATGTCGTAAGGGGGGACCCTGTCGTAAAAACTCCAAAAAACGGACTTGCTTCAGCAGCACAATTCTGGTGCTGTAGTTGTAGGAGATGTCTCAAAAGGTCATCAGGAGTCCCTACAAAACCTAAAAATGGCATGAAATGCTTTTTTTTGGAAAACTTTTTTTCACAAAAAAAAATTCAAAAAACAGACTTGCTTCAGCAGCCCAATTCTGGTGCTGTAGTTGTAGGAGATGTCTCAAAACGTCATCAGGAGTCCCGACTAAACCCGTAAATGTAAGAAAATGTAAGAAAATGCATTTTTTACGCGAAACATTTTTTGCTAAAATGTCGTAAGGGGGGACCCTGTCGTAAAAATTCAAAAAAACGGAATTGCTTCAGCAGCACAATTCTGGTGCTGTTGTTGTAGGAGATGTCTCAAAACGTCATCAGGAGTCCCTACAAAACCTAAAAATGGCATGAAATGCTTTTTTTTGGAAAACTTTTTTTCACAAAAAAAAATTCAAAAAACAGACTTGCTTCAGCAGCCCAATTCTGGTGCTGTAGTTGTAGGAGATGTCTCAAAACGTCATCAGGAGTCCCGACTAAACCCGTAAATGTAAGAAAATGTAAGAAAATGCATTTTTTACGCGAAACATTTTTTGCTAAAATGTCGTAAGGGGGGACCCTGTCGTAAAAATTCAAAAAAACGGACTTGCTTCAGCAGCACAATTCTGGTGCTGTTGTTGTAGGAGATGTCACAAAACGTCATCGGGAGTCCCTACAAAACCTAAAAATGGCATGAAATGCTTTTTTTTGGAAAACTTTTTTTCACAAAAAATTTTTCAAAAAACAGACTTGCTTCAGCAGCCCAATTCTGGTGCTGTAGTTGTAGGAGATGTCTCAAAACGTCATCAGGAGTCCCGACTAAACCCGTAAATGTAAGAAAATGCATATTTTACGAAAAACATTTTTTGCTAAAATGTCGTAAGGGGGGACCCTGTCGTACAAATTCAAAAAAACGGACTTGCTTCAGCAGCACAATTCTGGTGCTGTAGTTGTAGGAGATGTCTCAAAAGGTCATCAGGAGTCCCTACAAAACCTAAAAATGGCATGAAATGCTTTTTTTTGGAAAACTTTTTTTCACAAAACAAAATTCAAAAAACAGACTTGCTTCAGCAGCCCAATTCTGGTGCTGTAGTTGTAGGAGAAGTCTCAAAACGTCATCAGGAGTCCCGACTAAACCCGTAAATATAAGAAAATGTAAGAAAATGCATTTTTTACGCGAAACATTTTTTGCTAAAATGTCGTAAGGGGGGACCCTGTCGTAAAAACTCCAAAAAACGGACTTGCTTCAGCAGCACAATTCTGGTGCTGTAGTTGTAGGAGATGTCTCAAAACGTCATCAGGAGTCCCGACTAAACCCGTAAATGTAAGAAAATGTAAAAAAATGCATATTTTACGAAAAACATTTTTTGCTAAAATGTCGTAAGGGGGGACCCTGTCGTAAAAACTCAAAAAAACGGACTTGCTTCAGCAGCACAATTCTGGTGCTATAGTTGTAGGAGATGTCTCAAAAGGTCATCAGGAGTCCCTACAAAACCTAAAAATGGCATGAAATGCTTTTTTTTGGAAAACTTTTTTTCACAAAAAAAAATTCAAAAAACAGACTTGCTTCAGCAGCCCAATTCTGGTGCTGTAGTTGTAGGAGATGTCTCAAAAATTCATCAGGAGTCCCGACTAAACCCGTAAATGTAAGAAAATGTAAAAAAATGCATATTTTACGAAAAACATTTTTTGCTAAAATGTCGTAAGGGGGGACCCTGTCGTAAAAATTCCAAAAAACGGACTTGCTTCAGCAGCACAATTCTGGTGCTGTAGTTGTAGGAGATGTCTCAAAACGTCATCAGGAGTCCCTACAAAACCTAAAAATGGCATAAATGCTTTTTTTGGGAAAACTTTTTTTTTACAAAAAAAAATTTAAAAAACGGTCTTGTTTCAGCAGCACAATTCTGGTGCTGTAGTTGTAGGAGATGTCTCAAAAGGTCATCAGGAGTCCCTACAAAACCTAAAAATGGCATGAAATGCTTTTTTTTGGAAAACTTTTTTTCACACAAAAAAATTCAAAAAACAGACTTGTTTCAGCAGCCCAATTCTGGTGCTGTAGTTGTAGGAGATGTCTCAAAACGTCATCAGGAGTCCCGACTAAACCCGTAAATGTAAGAAAATGTAAAAAAATGCATATTTTACGAAACACATTTTTTGCTAAAATGTCGTAAGGGGGGGGACCCTGTCGTAAAAACTCCAAAAAACGGACTTGCTTCAGCAGCACAATTCTGGTGCTGTAGTTGTAGGAGAAGTTTCAAAACGTCATCAGGAGTCCCGACTAAACCCGTAAATGTAAGAAAATGTAAAAAAATGCATATTTTACAAAAAACATTTTTTGCTAAAATGTCGTAAAAATTCAAAAAAACGGACTTGCTTCAGCAGCACAATTCTGGTGCTATAGTTGTAGGAGATGTCTCAAAACGTCATCAGGAGTCCCTACAAAACCTAAAAATGGCATGAAATGCTTTTTTTTGGAAAACTTTTTTTCACAAAAAAAAATTCAAAAAACAGACTTGCTTCAGCAGCACAATTCTGGTGCTGTAGTTGTAGGACATGTCTCAAAACGTCATCAGGAGTCCCGACTAAACCCGTAAATGTAAGAAAATGTAAAAAAATGCATATTTTACGAAAAACATTTTTTGCTAAAATGTCGTAAGGGGGGACCCTGTCGTAAAAATTCCAAAAAACGGACTTGCTTCAGCAGCACAATTCTGGTGCTGTAGTTGTAGGAGATGTCTCAAAACGTCATCAGGAGTCCCTACAAAACCTAAAAATGGCATAAATGCTTTTTTTGGGAAAACTTTTTTTTTACAAAAAAAAATTTAAAAAACGGTCTTGTTTCAGCAGCACAATTCTGGTGCTGTAGTTGTAGGAGATGTCTCAAAACGTCATCAGGAGTCCCGACTAAACCCGTAAATGTAAGAAAATGTAAGAAAATGCATTTTTTACGCGAAACATTTTTTGCTAAAATGTCGTAAGGGGGGACCCTGTCGTAAAAACTCCAAAAGACGGACTTGCTTCAGCAGCACAATTCTGGTGCTGTAGTTGTAGGAGAAGTCTCAAAACGTCATCAGG
Organism: Entelurus aequoreus; assembly: GCF_033978785.1. Lineage (NCBI taxonomy): Eukaryota > Metazoa > Chordata > Actinopteri > Syngnathiformes > Syngnathidae > Entelurus > Entelurus aequoreus. Next base: position 194,604 of record NW_026908001.1, on the reverse strand, counting down.
AGTCCCGACTAAACCCGTAAATATAAGAAAATGTAAGAAAATGCATTTTTTACGCGAAACATTTTTTGCTAAAATGTCGTAAGGGGGGACCCTGTCGTAAAAATTCAAAAAAACGGACTTGCTTCAGCAGCACAATTCTGGTGCTGTTGTTGTAGGAGATGTCTCAAAACGTCATCAGGAGTCCCTACAAAACCTAAAAATGGCATGAAATGCTTTTTTTGGGAAAACTTTTTTTCACAAAAAAAAATTCAAAAAACAGACTTGCTTCAGCAGCACAATTTTGGTGCTGTAGTTGTAGGAGATGTCTCAAAACATCATCAGGAGTCCCGACTAAACCCGTAAATGTAAGAAAATGTAAGAAAATGCATTTTTTACGCGAAACATTTTTTGCTAAAATGTCGTAAGGGGGGACCCTGTCGTAAAAACTCAAAAAAACGGACTTGCTTCAGCAGCACAATTCTGGTGCTGTAGTTGTAGGAGATGTCTCAAAAGGTCATCAGGAGTCCCTACAAAACCTAAAAATGGCATGAAATGCTTTTTTTTGGAAAACTTTTTTTCACAAAAAAAAATTCAAAAAACAGATTTGCTTCAGCAGCCCAATTCTGGTGCTGTAGTTGTAGGAGATGTCTCAAAACGTCATCAGGAGTCCCGACTAAACCCGTAAATGTAAGAAAATGTAAAAAAATGCATATTTTACGAAAAACATTTTTTGCTAAAATGTCGTAAGGGGGGACCCTGTCGTAAAAATTCCAAAAGACGGACTTGCTTCAGCAGCACAATTCTGGTGCTGTAGTTGTAGGAGATGTCTCAAAACGTCATCAGGAGTCCCTACAAAACCTAAAAATGGCATGAAATGCTTTTTTTTGGAAAACTTTTTTTCACAAAAAAAAATTCAAAAAACAGACTTGCTTCAGCAGCACAATTCTGGTGCTGTACTTGTAGGAGATGTCTCAAAACGTCATCAGGAGTCCCGACTAAACCCGTAAATGTAAGAAAATGTAAAAAAAATGCATATTTTACGAAAAACATTTTTTGCTAAAATGTCGTAAGGGGGGACCCTGTCGTAAAAACTCCAAAAAACGGACTTGCTTCAGCAGCACAATTCTGGTGCTGTAGTTGTAGGAGATGTCTCAAAACGTCATCAGGAGTCCCGACTAAACCCGTAAATGTAAGAAAATGTAAGAAAATGCATATTTTACGAAAAACATTTTTTGCTAAAATGTCGTAAGGGGGGACCCTGTCGTAAAAATTCCAAAAAACGGACTTGCTTCAGCAGCACAATTCTGGTGCTGTAGTTGTAGGAGATGTCTCAAAACGTCATCAGGAGTCCCTACAAAACCTAAAAATGGCATGAAATGCTTTTTTTTGGAAAACTTTTTTTCACAAAAAAAAATTGAAAAAACAGACTTGCTTCAGCAGCCCAATTCTGGTGCTGTAGTTGTAGGAGATGTCTCAAAACGTCATCAGGAGTCCCGACTAAACCCGTAAATGTAAGAAAATGTAAAAAAATGCATATTTTACGAAAAACATTTTTTGCTAAAATGTCATAAGGGGGGACCCTGTCGTAAAAACTCAAAAAAACGGACTTGCTTCAGCAGCACAATTCTGGTGCTGTAGTTGTAGGAGATGTCTCAAAAGGTCATCAGGAGTCCCTACAAAACCTAAAAATGGCATGAAATGCTTTTTTTTGGAAAACTTTTTTTCACAAAAAAAAATTCAAAAAACAGACTTGCTTCAGCAGCCCAATTCTGGTGCTGTAGTTGTAGGAGATGTCTCAAAACGTCATCAGGAGTCCCGACTAAACCCGTAAATGTAAGAAAATGTAAAAAAATGCATATTTTACGAAAAACATTTTTTGCTAAAATGTCGTAAGGGGGGACCCTGTCGTAAAAACTCCAAAAAACGGACTTGCTTCAGCAGCACAATTCTGGTGCTGTAGTTGTAGGAGATGTCTCAAAACGTCATCAGGAGTCCCGACTAAACCCGTAAATGTAAGAAAATGTAAGAAAATGCATATTTTACAAAAAACATTTTTTGCTAAAATGTCGTAAGGGGGGACCCTGTCGTAAAAATTCCAAAAGACGGACTTGCTTCAGCAGCACAATTCTGGTGCTGTAGTTGTAGGAGATGTCTCAAAACGTCATCAGGAGTCCCTACAAAACCTAAAAATGGCATGAAATGCTTTTTTTTGGAAAACTTTTTTTCACAAAAAAAAATTCAAAAAACAGACTTGCTTCAGCAGCCCAATTCTGGTGCTGTAGTTGTAGGAGATGTCTCAAAACGTCATCAGGAGTCCCGACTAAACCCGTAAATGTAAGAAAATGTAAAAAAATGCATATTTTACAAAAAACATTTTTTGCTAAAATGTCGTAAGGGGGGACCCTGTCGTAAAAACTCCAAAAAACGGACTTGCTTCAGCAGCACAATTCTGGTGCTGTTGTTGTAGGAGATGTCTCAAAACGTCATCAGGAGTCCCTACAAAACCTAAAAATGGCATGAAATGCTTTTTTTTGGAAAACTTTTTTTCACAAAAAAAAATTCAAAAAACAGACTTGCTTCAGCAGCACAATTCTGGTGCTGTAGTTGTAGGAGATGTCTCAAAACGTCATCAGGAGTCCCGACTAAACCCGTAAATGTAAGAAAATGTAAAAAAATGCATATTTTACGAAAAACATTTTTTGCTAAAATGTCGTAAGGGGGGACCCTGTCGTAAAAACTCCAAAAAACGGACTTGCTTCAGCAGCACAATTCTGGTGCTGTAGTTGTAGGAGATGTCTCAAAAGGTCATCAGGAGTCCCTACAAAACCTAAAAATGGCATGAAATGCTTTTTTTTGGAAAACTTTTTTTCACAAAAAAAAATTCAAAAAACAGACTTGCTTCAGCAGCCCAATTCTGGTGCTGTAGTTGTAGGAGATGTCTCAAAACGTCATCAGGAGTCCCGACTAAACCCGTAAATGTAAGAAAATGTAAAAAAATGCATATTTTACGAAAAACATTTTTTGCTAAAATGTCGTAAGGGGGGACCCTGTCGTAAAAACTCCAAAAAACGGACTTGCTTCAGCAGCACAATTCTGGTGCTGTAGTTGTAGGAGATGTCTCAAAACGTCATCAGGAGTCCCGACTAAACCCGTAAATGTAAGAAAATGTAAGAAAATGCATATTTTACGAAAAACATTTTTTGCTAAAATGTCGTAAGGGGGGACCCTGTCGTAAAAATTCCAAAAAACGGACTTGCTTCAGCAGCACATTTCTGGTGCTGTAGTTGTAGGAGATGTCTCAAAACGTCATCAGGAGTCCCTACAAAACCTAAAAATGGCATAAATGCTTTTTTTGGGAAAACTTTTTTTTTACAAAAAAAATTTTAAATAACGGTCTTGTTTCAGCAGCACAATTCTGGTGCTGTAGTTGTAGGAGATGTCTCAAAACGTCATCAGGAGTCCCGACTAAACCCGTAAATGTAAGAAAATGTAAGAAAATGCATTTTTTACGCGAAACATTTTTTGATAAAATGTCGTAAGGGGGGACCCTGTCGTAAAAACTCAAAAAAACCGACTTGCTTCAGCAGCACAATTCTGGTGCTGTAGTTGTAGGAGATGTCTCAAAACGTCATCAGGAGTCCCTACAAAACCTAAAAATGGCATGAAATGCTTTTTTTTGGAAAACTTTTTTTCACAAAAAAAAATTGAAAAAACAGACTTGCTTCAGCAGCCCAATTCTGGTGCTGTAGTTGTAGGAGATGTCTCAAAACGTCATCAGGAGTCTCGACTAAACCCGTAAATGTAAGAAAATGTAAAAAAATGCATATTTTACAAAAAACATTTTTTGCTAAAATGTCGTAAGGGGGGACCCTGTCGTAAAAACTCAAAAAAACGGACTTGCTTCAGCAGCACAATTCTGGTGCTGTAGTTGTAGGAGATGTCTCAAAAGGTCATCAGGAGTCCCTACAAAACCTAAAAATGGCATGAAATGCTTTTTTTTGGAAAACTTTTTTTCACAAAAAAAAATTCAAAAAACAGACTTGCTTCAGCAGCACAATTCTGGTGCTGTAGTTGTAGGAGATGTCTCAAAACGTCATCAGGAGTCCCGACTAAACCCGTAAATGTAAGAAAATGTAAGAAAATGCATATTTTACGAAAAACATTTTTTGCTAAAATGTCGTAAGGGGGGACCCTGTCGTAAAAATTCCAAAAGACGGACTTGCTTCAGCAGCACAATTCTGGTGCTGTAGTTGTAGGAGATGTCTCAAAACGTCATCAGGAGTCCCTTGAAAACCTAAAAATGGCATGAAATGCTTTTTTTTTGGAAAACTTTTTTTCACAAAAAAAAATTCAAAAAACAGACTTGCTTCAGCAGCCCAATTCTGGTGCTGTAGTTGTAGGAGATGTCTCAAAACGTCATCAGGAGTCCCGACTAAACCCGTAAATGTAAGAAAATGTAAGAAAATGCATATTTTACGAAAAACATTTTTTGCTAAAATGTCGTAAGGGGGGACCCTGTCGTAAAAATTCCAAAAAACGGACTTGCTTCAGCAGCACAATTCTGGTGCTGTAGTTGTGGGAGATGTCTCAAAACGTCATCAGGAGTCCCTACAAAACTTAAAAATGGCATAAATGCTTTTTTTGGGAAAACTTTTTTTTTACAAAAAAAAATTTAAATAACGGTCTTGTTTCAGCAGCACAATTCTGGTGCTGTAGTTGTAGGAGATGTCTCAAAACGTCATCAGGAGTCCCGACTAAACCCGTAAATATAAGAAAATGTAAGAAAATGCATTTTTTACGCGAAACATTTTTTGCTAAAATGTCGTAAGGGGGGACCCTGTCGTAAAAATTCAAAAAAACGGACTTGCTTCAGCAGCACAATTCTGGTGCTGTAGTTGTAGGAGAAGTCTCAAAACGTCATCAGGAGTCCCGACTAAACCCGTAAATGTAAGAAAATGTAAGAAAATGCATATTTTACGAAAAACATTTTTTGCTAAAATGTCGTAAGGGGGGACCCTGTCGTAAAAATTCCAAAAAACGGACTTGCTTCAGCAGCACAATTCTGGTGCTGTAGTTGTAGGAGATGTCTCAAAACGTCATCAGGAGTCCCGACTAAACCCGTAAATGTAAGAAAATGTAAGAAAATGCATATTTTACGAAAAACATTTTTTGCTAAAATGTCGTAAGGGGGGACCCTGTCGTAAAAATTCCAAAAAACGGACTTGCTTCAGCAGCACAATTCTGGTGCTGTAGTTGTAGGAGATGTCTCAGAAGGTCATCAGGAGTCCCTACAAAACCTAAAAATGGCATGAAATGCTTTTTTTTGGAAAACTGTTTTTTCACAAAAAAAAATTCAAAAAACAGACTTGCTTCAGCAGCCCAATTCTGGTGCTGTAGTTGTAGGAGATGTCTCAAAACGTCATCAGGAGTCCCGACTAAACCCGTAAATGTAAGAAAATTTAAAAAAATGCATATTTTACAAAAACATTTTTTGCTAAAATATCGTAAGGGGGGACCCTGTCGTAAAAACTCCAAAAAACGGACTTGCTTCAGCAGCACAATTCTGGTGCTGTAGTTGTAGGAGATGTCTCAAAACGTCATCAAGAGTCCCGACTAAACCCGTAAATGTAAGAAAATGTAAGAAAATGCATATTTTACGAAAAACATTTTTTGCTAAAATGTCGTAAGGGGGGACCCTGTTGTAAAAATTCCAAAAAACGGACTTGCTTCAGCAGCACAATTCTGGTGCTGTAGTTGTAGGAAATGTCTCAAAACGTCATCAGGAGTCCCTACAAAACCTAAAAATGGCATAAATGCTTTTTTTGGGAAAACTTTTTTTTTACAAAAAAAAATTTAAAAAACGGTCTTGTTTCAGCAGCACAATTCTGGTGCTATAGTTGTAGGAGATGTCTCAAAACTTCATCAGGAGTCCCGACTAAACCCGTAAATGTAAGAAAATGTAAGAAAATGCATTTTTTACGCGAAACATTTTTTGCTAAAATGTCGTAAGGGGGGACCCTGTCGTAAAAATTCCAAAAAACAGACTTGCTTCAGCAGCACAATTCTGGTGCTGTAGTTGTAGGAGATGTCTCAAAACGTCATCAGGAGTCCCGACTAAACCCGTAAATATAAGAAAATGTAAGAAAATGCATTTTTTACGCGAAACATTTTTTGCTAAAATGTCGTAAGGGGGGACCCTGTCGTAAAAACTCCAAAAAACGGACTTGCTTCAGCAGCACAATTCTGGTGCTGTAGTTGTAGGAGATGTCTCAAAACGTCATCAAGAGTCCCGACTAAACCCGTAAATGTAAGAAAATGTAAGAAAATGCATATTTTACGAAAAACATTTTTTGCTAAAATGTCGTAAGGGGGGACCCTGTCGTAAAAATTCCAAAAAACCGACTTGCTTCAGCAGCACAATTCTGGTGCTGTAGTTGTAGGAGATGTCTCAAAACGTCATCAGGAGTCCCTACAAAACCTAAAAATGGCATAAATGCTTTTTTTGGGAAAACTTTTTTTTTACAAAAAAAAATTTAAAAAACGGTCTTGTTTCAGCAGCACAATTCTGGTGCTGTAGTTGTAGGAGATGTCTCAAAACGTCATCAGGAGTCCCGACTAAACCCGTAAATGTAAGAAAATGTATTTTTTACGCGAAACATTTTTTGCTAAAATGTCGTAAGGGGGGACCCTGTCGTAAAAACTCAAAAAAACGGACTTGCTTCAGCAGCACAATTCTGGTGCTGTTGTTGTAGGAGATGTCTCAAAACGTCATCAGGAGTCCCTACAAAACCTAAAAATGGCATGAAATGCTTTTTTTTGGAAAACTTTTTTTCACCAAAAAAAATTCAAAAAACAGACTTGCTTCAGCAGCACAATTCTGGTGCTGTAGTTGTAGGAGATGTCTCAAAACGTCATCAGGAGTCCCGACTAAACCCGTAAATGTAAGAAAATGTAAGAAAATGCATATTTTACGAAAAACATTTTTTGCTAAAATGTCGTAAGGGGGGACCCTGTCGTAAAAACTCCAAAAAACGGACTTGCTTCAGCAGCACAATTCTGGTGCTGTAGTTGTAGGAGATGTCTCAAAACGTCATCAGGAGTCCCTACAAAACCTAAAAATGGCATAAATGCTTTTTTTGGGAAAACTTTTTTTTTACAAAAAAAAATTTAAAAAACGGTCTTGTTTCAGCAGCACAATTCTGGTGCTGTAGTTGTAGGAGATGTCTCGAAAAGTCATCAGGAGTCCCGACTAAACCCGTACATGTAAGAAAATGTAAAAAAAATGTATATTTTACGAAAAACATTTTTTGCTAAAACGTCGTAAGGGGGGACCCTGTCGTAAAAATTCAAAAAAACGGACTTGCTTCAGCAGCACAATTCTGGTGCTGTTGTTGTAGGAGATGTCTCAAAACGTCATCAGGAGTCCCTACAAAACCTAAAAATGGCATGAAATGCTTTTTTTTGGAAAACTTTTTTTCACAAAAAAAAATTCAAAAAACAGACTTGCTTCAGCAGCACATTTCTGGTGCTGTAGTTGTAGGAGATGTCTCAAAACGTCATCAGGAGTCCCGACTAAACCCGTAAATGTAAGAAAATGTAAAAAAATGCATATTTTACGAAAAACATTTTTTGCTAAAATGTCGTAAGGGGGCACCCTGTCGTAAAAACTCCAAAAAACGGACTTGCTTCAGCAGCACAATTCTGGTGCTGTAGTTGTAGGAGATGTCTCAAAACGTCATCAGGAGTCCCGACTAAACCCGTAAATATAAGAAAATGTAAGAAAATGCATATTTTACGAAAAACATTTTTTGCTAAAATGTCGTAAGGGGGGACCCTGTCGTAAAAACTCCAAAAAACGGACTTGCTTCAGCAGCACAATTCTGGTGCTGTAGTTGTAGGAGATGTCTCAAAACGTCATCAGGAGTCCCTACAAAACCTAAAAATGGCATGAAATGCTTTTTTTTGGAAAACTTTTTTTCACAAAAAAAAATTCAAAAAACAGAATTGCTTCAGCAGCCCAATTCTGGTGCTGTTGTTGTAGGAGATGTCTCAAAACGTCATCAGGAGTCCCTACAAAACCTAAAAATGGCATGAAATGCTTTTTTTTGGAAAACTTTTTTTCACAAAAAAAAATTCAAAAAACAGACTTGCTTCAGCAGCACAATTCTGGTGCTGTAGTTGTAGGAGATGTCTCAAAACGTCATCAGGAGTCCCGACTAAACCCGTAAATATAAGAAAATGTAAGAAAATGCATTTTTTACGCGAAACATTTTTTGCTAAAATGTCGTAAGGGGGGACCCTGTCGTAAAAATTCAAAAAAACGGACTTGCTTCAGCAGCACAATTCTGGTGCTGTTGTTGTAGGAGATGTCCCAAAACGTCATCAGGAGTCCCTACAAAACCTAAAAATGGCATGAAATGCTTTTTTTTGGAAAACTTTTTTTCACAAAATTTTTTTCAAAAAACAGACTTGCTTCAGCAGCCCAATTCTGGTGCTGTAGTTGTAGGAGATGTCTCAAAACGTCATCAGGAGTCCCGACTAAACCCGTAAATGTAAGAAAATGTAAAAAAATGCATTTTTTACAAAAAACATTTTTTGCTAAAATGTCGTAAGGGGGGACCCTGTCGTAAAAACTCCAAAAAACGGACTTGCTTCAGCAGCACAATTTTGGTGCTGTAGTTGTAGGAGATGTCTCAAAACGTCATCAGGAGTCCCGACTAAACCCGTAAATGTAAGAAAATGCATATTTTACGAAAAACATTTTTTGCTAAAATGTCGTAAGGGGGGACCCTGTCGTAAAAATTCCAAAAAACGGACTTGCTTCAGCAGCACAATTCTGGTGCTGTAGTTGTAGGAGATGTCTCAAAACGTCATCAGGAGTCCCGACTAAACCCGTAAATGTAAGAAAATGTAAGAAAATGCATTTTTTACGCGAAACATTTTTTGCTAAAATGTCGTAAGGGGGGACCCTGTCGTGAAAACTCAAAAAAACGGACTTGCTTCAGCAGCACAATTCTGGTGCTGTAGTTGTAGGAGATGTCTCAAAAGGTCACCAGGAGTCCCTACAAAACCTAAAAATGGCATGAAATGCTTTTTTTTGGAAAACTTTTTTTCACAAAAAAAAATTCAAAAAACAGACTTGCTTCAGCAGCCCAATTCTGGTGCTGTAGTTGTAGGAGATGTCTCAAAACGTCATCAGGAGTCCCTACAAAACCTAAAAATGGCATAAATGCTTTTTTTGGGAAAACTTTTTTTTTACAAAAAAAATTTTAAAAAACGGTCTTGTTTCAGCAGCACAATTCTGGTGCTGTAGTTGTAGGAGATGTCTCAAAAGGTCATCAGGAGTCCCTACAAAACCTAAAAATGGCATGAAATGCTTTTTTTGGGAAAACTTTTTTTTTACAAAAAAAAATTTAAAAAACGGTCTTGTTTCAGCAGCACAATTCTGGTGCTGTAGTTGTAGGAGATGTCTCAAAACGTCATCAGGAGTCCCGACTAAACCCGTAAATGTAAGAAAATGTAAAAAAATGCATATTTTACGAAACACATTTTTTGCTAAAATGTCGTAAGGGGGGACCCTGTCGTAAAAACTCCAAAAAACGGACTTGCTTCAGCAGCACAATTCTGGTGCTGTAGTTGTAGGAGAAGTCTCAAAACGTCATCAGGAGTCCCGACTAAACCCGTAAATGTAAGAAAATGTAAAAAAATGCATATTTTACAAAAAACATTTTTTGCTAAAATGTCGTAAGGGGGGACCCTGTCGTAAAAACTCCAAAAAACGGACTTGCTTCAGCAGCACAATTCTGGTGCTGTAGTTGTAGGAGATGTCTCAAAAGGTCATCAGGAGTCCCTACAAAACCTAAAAATGGCATTTTTTGTTTTTTTTAGAAAACTTTTTTTCACAAAAAAAAATTCAAAAAACAGACTTGCTTCAGCAGCCCAATTCTGGTGCTGTAGTTGTAGGAGATGTCTCAAAACGTCATCAGGAGTCCCGACTAAACCCGTAAATGTAAGAAAATGTAAAAAAATGCATATTTTACGAAAAACATTTTTTGCTAAAATGTCGTAAGGGGGGACCCTGTCGTAAAAACTCCAAAAGACGGACTTGCTTCAGCAGCACAATTCTGGTGCTGTAGTTGTAGGAGAAGTCTCAAAACGTCATCAGGAGTCCCGACTAAACCCGTAAATATAATAAAATGTAAGAAAATGCATTTTTTACGCGAAACATTTTTTGCTAAAATGTCGTAAGGGGGGACCCTGTCGTAAAAATTCAAAAAAACGGACTTGCTTCAGCAGCACAATTCTGGTGCTGTTGTTGTAGGAGATGTCTCAAAACGTCATCAGGAGTCCCTACAAAACCTAAAAATGGCATGAAATGCTTTTTTTGGGAAAACTTTTTTTCACAAAAAAAAATTCAAAAAACAGACTTGCTTCAGGAGCACAATTCTGGTGCTGTAGTTGTAGGAGATGTCTCAAAACGTCATCAGGAGTCCCGACTAAACCCGTAAATGTAAGAAAATGTAAGAAAATGCATATTTTACGAAAAACATTTTTTGCTAAAATGTCTTAAGGGGGGACCCTGTCGTAAAAACTCCAAAAAACGGACTTGCTTCAGCAGCACAATTCTGGTGCTGTAGTTGTAGGAGATGTCTCAAAACGTCATCAGGAGTCCCGACTAAACCCGTAAATGTAAGAAAATGTAAGAAAATGCATATTTTACGAAAAACATTTTTTGCTAAAATGTCGTAAGGGGGGACCCTGTCGTAAAAATTCCAAAAAACGGACTTGCTTCAGCAGCACAATTCTGGTGCTGTAGTTGTAGGAGATGTCTCAAAAGGTCATCAGGAGTCCCTACAAAACCTAAAAATGGCATGAAATGCTTTTTTTTGGAAAACTTTTTTTCACAAAAAAAAATTCAAAAAACAGACTTGTTTCAGCAGCCCAATTCTGGTGCTGTAGTTGTAGGAGATGTCTCAAAACGTCATCAGGAGTCCCGACTAAACCCGTAAATGTAAGAAAATGTAAAAAAATGCATATTTTACGAAACACATTTTTTGCTAAAATGTCGTAAGGGGGGACCCTGTCGTAAAAACTCAAAAAAACGGACTTGCTTCAGCAGCACAATTCTGGTGCTGTAGTTGTAGGAGATGTCTCAAAAGGTCATCAGGAGTCCCTACAAAACCTAAAAATGGCATGAAATGCTTTTTTTTGGAAAACTTTTTTTCACAAAAAAAAATTCAAAAAACAGACTTGCTTCAGCAGCACAATTCTGGTGCTGTAGTTGTAGGAGATGTCTCAAAACGTCATCAGGAGTCCCGACTAAACCCGTAAATGTAAGAAAATGTAAAAAAATGCATATTTTACGAAAAACATTTTTTGCTAAAATGTCGTAAGGGGGGACCCTGTCGTAAAAATTCAAAAAAACGGACTTGCTTCAGCAGCACAATTCTGGTGCTGTAGTTGTAGGAGATGTCTCAAAACGTCATCAGGAGTCCCGACTAAACCCGTAAATGTAAGAAAATGCATATTTTACGAAAAATATTTTTTGCTAAAATGTCGTAAGGGGGGACCCTGTCGTAAAAATTCCAAAAAACGGACTTGCTTCAGCAGCACAATTCTGGTGCTGTAGTTGTAGGAGATGTCTCAAAACGTCATCAGGAGTCCCGACTAAACCCGTAAATGTAAGAAAATGTAAGAAAATGCATTTTTTACGCGAAACATTTTTTGCTAAAATGTCGTAAGGGGGGACCCTGTCGTGAAAACTCAAAAAAACGGACTTGCTTCAGCAGCACAATTCTGGTGCTGTAGTTGTAGGAGATGTCTCAAAAGGTCACCAGGAGTCCCTACAAAACCTAAAAATGGCATGAAATGCTTTTTTTTGGAAAACTTTTTTTCACAAAAAAAAATTCAAAAAACAGACTTGCTTCAGCAGCCCAATTCTGGTGCTGTAGTTGTAGGAGATGTCTCAAAACGTCATCAGGAGTCCCTACAAAACCTAAAAATGGCATAAATGCTTTTTTTGGGAAAACTTTTTTTTTACAAAAAAAATTTTAAAAAACGGTCTTGTTTCAGCAGCACAATTCTGGTGCTGTAGTTGTAGGAGATGTCTCAAAAGGTCATCAGGAGTCCCTACAAAACCTAAAAATGGCATGAAATGCTTTTTTTGGGAAAACTTTTTTTTTACAAAAAAAAATTTAAAAAACGGTCTTGTTTCAGCAGCACAATTCTGGTGCTGTAGTTGTAGGAGATGTCTCAAAACGTCATCAGGAGTCCCGACTAAACCCGTAAATGTAAGAAAATGTAAAAAAATGCATATTTTACGAAACACATTTTTTGCTAAAATGTCGTAAGGGGGGACCCTGTCGTAAAAACTCCAAAAAACGGACTTGCTTCAGCAGCACAATTCTGGTGCTGTAGTTGTAGGAGAAGTCTCAAAACGTCATCAGGAGTCCCGACTAAACCCGTAAATGTAAGAAAATGTAAAAAAATGCATATTTTACAAAAAACATTTTTTGCTAAAATGTCGTAAGGGGGGACCCTGTCGTAAAAACTCCAAAAAACGGACTTGCTTCAGCAGCACAATTCTGGTGCTGTAGTTGTAGGAGATGTCTCAAAAGGTCATCAGGAGTCCCTACAAAACCTAAAAATGGCATTTTTTGTTTTTTTTAGAAAACTTTTTTTCACAAAAAAAAATTCAAAAAACAGACTTGCTTCAGCAGCCCAATTCTGGTGCTGTAGTTGTAGGAGATGTCTCAAAACGTCATCAGGAGTCCCGACTAAACCCGTAAATGTAAGAAAATGTAAAAAAATGCATATTTTACGAAAAACATTTTTTGCTAAAATGTCGTAAGGGGGGACCCTGTCGTAAAAACTCCAAAAGACGGACTTGCTTCAGCAGCACAATTCTGGTGCTGTAGTTGTAGGAGAAGTCTCAAAACGTCATCAGGAGTCCCGACTAAACCCGTAAATATAATAAAATGTAAGAAAATGCATTTTTTACGCGAAACATTTTTTGCTAAAATGTCGTAAGGGGGGACCCTGTCGTAAAAATTCAAAAAAACGGACTTGCTTCAGCAGCACAATTCTGGTGCTGTTGTTGTAGGAGATGTCTCAAAACGTCATCAGGAGTCCCTACAAAACCTAAAAATGGCATGAAATGCTTTTTTTGGGAAAACTTTTTTTCACAAAAAAAAATTCAAAAAACAGACTTGCTTCAGGAGCACAATTCTGGTGCTGTAGTTGTAGGAGATGTCTCAAAACGTCATCAGGAGTCCCGACTAAACCCGTAAATGTAAGAAAATGTAAGAAAATGCATATTTTACGAAAAACATTTTTTGCTAAAATGTCTTAAGGGGGGACCCTGTCGTAAAAACTCCAAAAAACGGACTTGCTTCAGCAGCACAATTCTGGTGCTGTAGTTGTAGGAGATGTCTCAAAACGTCATCAGGAGTCCCGACTAAACCCGTAAATGTAAGAAAATGTAAGAAAATGCATATTTTACGAAAAACATTTTTTGCTAAAATGTCGTAAGGGGGGACCCTGTCGTAAAAATTCCAAAAAACGGACTTGCTTCAGCAGCACAATTCTGGTGCTGTAGTTGTAGGAGATGTCTCAAAAGGTCATCAGGAGTCCCTACAAAACCTAAAAATGGCATGAAATGCTTTTTTTTGGAAAACTTTTTTTCACAAAAAAAAATTCAAAAAACAGACTTGTTTCAGCAGCCCAATTCTGGTGCTGTAGTTGTAGGAGATGTCTCAAAACGTCATCAGGAGTCCCGACTAAACCCGTAAATGTAAGAAAATGTAAAAAAATGCATATTTTACGAAACACATTTTTTGCTAAAATGTCGTAAGGGGGGACCCTGTCGTAAAAACTCAAAAAAACGGACTTGCTTCAGCAGCACAATTCTGGTGCTGTAGTTGTAGGAGATGTCTCAAAAGGTCATCAGGAGTCCCTACAAAACCTAAAAATGGCATGAAATGCTTTTTTTTGGAAAACTTTTTTTCACAAAAAAAAATTCAAAAAACAGACTTGCTTCAGCAGCACAATTCTGGTGCTGTAGTTGTAGGAGATGTCTCAAAACGTCATCAGGAGTCCCGACTAAACCCGTAAATGTAAGAAAATGTAAAAAAATGCATATTTTACGAAAAACATTTTTTGCTAAAATGTCGTAAGGGGGGACCCTGTCGTAAAAATTCAAAAAAACGGACTTGCTTCAGCAGCACAATTCTGGTGCTGTAGTTGTAGGAGATGTCTCAAAACGTCATCAGGAGTCCCGACTAAACCCGTAAATGTAAGAAAATGCATATTTTACGAAAAATATTTTTTGCTAAAATGTCGTAAGGGGGGACCCTGTCGTAAAAACTCCAAAAAACGGACTTGCTTCAGCAGCACAATTCTGGTGCTGTAGTTGTAGGAGATGTCTCAAAACGTCATCAGGAGTCCCGACTAAACCCGTAAATGTAAGAAAATGTAAGAAAATGCATATTTTACGAAAAACATTTTTTGCTAAAATGTCGTAAGGGGGGACCCTGTCGTAAAAATTCCAAAAAACGGACTTGCTTCAGCAGCACAATTCTGGTGCTGTAGTTGTAGGAGATGTCTCAAAACGTCATCAGGAGTCCCTACAAAACCTAAAAATGGCATAAATGCTTTTTTTGGGAAAACTTTTTTTTTACAAAAAAAAATTTAAAAAACGGTCTTGTTTCAGCAGCACAATTCTGGTGCTGTAGTTGTAGGAGATGTCTCAAAACGTCATCAGGAGTCCCGACTAAACCCGTAAATGTAAGAAAATGTAAGAAAATGCATTTTTTACGCGAAACATTTTTTACTAAAATGTCGTAAGGGGGGACCCTGTCGTAAAAACTCAAAAAAACGGACTTGCTTCAGCAGCACAATTCTGGTGCTGTAGTTGTAGGAGATGTCTCAAAAGGTCATCAGGAGTCCCTACAAAACCTAAAAATGGCATGAAATGCTTTTTTTTGGAAAACTTTTTTTCACAAAAAAAAAATTCAAAAACAGACTTGCTTCAGCAGCCCAATTATGGTGCTGTAGTTGTAGGAGATGTCTCAAAACGTCATCAGGAGTCCCGACTAAACCCGTAAATGTAAGAAAATGTAAGAAAATGCATATTTTACGAAAAACATTTTTTGCTAAAATGTCGTAAGGGGGGACCCTGTCGTAAAAACTCCAAAAAACGGACTTGCTTCAGCAGCACAATTCTGGTGCTGTAGTTGTAGGAGATGTCTCAAAACGTCATCAGGAGTCCCGACTAAACCCGTAAATGTAAGAAAATGTAAGAAAATGCATATTTTACGAAAAACATTTTTTGCTAAAATGTCGTAAGGGGGGACCCTGTCGTAAAAATTCCAAAAAACGGACTTGCTTCAGCAGCACAATTCTGGTGCTGTAGTTGTAGGAGAAGTCTCAAAACGTCATCAGGAGTCCCGACTAAACCCGTAAATGTAAGAAAATGTAAAAAAATGCATATTTTACAAAAAACATTTTTTGCTAAAATGTCGTAAGGGGGGACCCTGTCGTAAAAACTCCAAAAAACGGACTTGCTTCAGCAGCACAATTCTGGTGCTGTAGTTGTAGGAGATGTCTCAAAAGGTCATCAGGAGTCCCTACAAAACCTAAAAATGGCATGAAATGCTTTTTTTTGGAAAACTTTTTTTCACAAAAAAAAATTCAAAAAACAGACTTGCTTCAGCAGCCCAATTCTGGTGCTGTAGTTGTAGGAGATGTCTCAAAACGTCATCAGGAGTCCCTACAAAACCTAAAAATGGCATAAATGCTTTTTTTGTGAAAACTTTTTTTTTACAAAATTTTTTTTAAAAACGGTCTTGTTTCAGCAGCACAATTCTGGTGCTGTAGTTGTAGGAGATGTCTCAAAACGTCATCAGGAGTCCCGACTAAACCCGTAAATGTAAGAAAATGTAAGAAAATGCATTTTTTACGCGAAACATTTTTTGCTAAAATGTCGTAAGGGGGGACCCTGTCGTAAAAATTCAAAAAAACGGACTTGCTTCAGCAGTACAATTCTGGTGCTGTAGTTGTAGGAGATGTCTCAAAACGTCATCAGGAGTCCCTACAAAACCTAAAAATGGCATGAAATGCTTTTTTTTGGAAAACTTTTTTTCACAAAAAATTTTTCAAAAAACAGACTTGCTTCAGCAGCACAATTCTGGTGCTGTAGTTGTAGGAGATGTCTCAAAACGTCATCAGGAGTCCCGACTAAACCCGTAAATATAAGAAAATGTAAGAAAATGCATTTTTTACGCGAAACATTTTTTGCTAAAATGTCGTAAAAATTCAAAAAAACGGACTTGCTTCAGCAGCACAATTCTGGTGCTGTAGTTGTAGGAGATGTCTCAAAACGTCATCAGGAGTCCCGACTAAACCCGTAAATGTAAGAAAATGTAAAAAAAATGCATATTTTACAAAAAACATTTTTTGCTAAAATGTCGTAAGGGGGGACCCTGTCGTAAAAACTCCAAAAAACGGACTTGCTTCAGCAGCACAATTCTGGTGCTGTAGTTGTAGGAGATGTCTCAAAACGTCATCAGGAGTCCCTACAAAACCTAAAAATGGCATGAAATGCTTTTTTTTGTGAAAACTTTTTTTTTACAAAATTTTTTTTAAAAACGGTCTTGTTTCAGCAGCACAATTCTGGTGCTGTAGTTGTAGGAGATGTCTCAAAACGTCATCAGGAGTCCCGACTAAACCCGTAAATGTAAGAAAATGTAAGAAAATGCATTTTTTACGCGAAACATTTTTTGCTAAAATGTCGTAAGGGGGGACCCTGTCGTAAAAATTCAAAAAAACGGACTTGCTTCAGCAGCACAATTCTGGTGCTGTAGTTGTAGGAGATGTCTCAAAACGTCATCAGGAGTCCCTACAAAACCTAAAAATGGCATGAAATGCTTTTTTTTGGAAAACTTTTTTTCACAAAAATTTTTTCAAAAAACAGACTTGCTTCAGCAGCACAATTCTGGTGCTGTAGTTGTAGGAGATGTCTCAAAACGTCATCAGGAGTCCCGACTAAACCCGTAAATGTAAGAAAATGTAAGAAAATGCATTTTTTACGCGAAACATTTTTTGCTAAAATGTCGTAAGGGGGGACCCTGTCGTAAAAATTCCAAAAAACGGACTTGCTTCAGCAGCACAATTCTGGTGCTGTAGTTGTAGGAGATGTCTCAAAACGTCATCAGGAGTCCCTACAAAACCTAAAAATGGCATAAATGCTTTTTTTGGGAAAACTTTTTTTTTACAAAAAAAAATTTAAAAAACGGTCTTGTTTCAGCAGCACAATTCTGGTGCTGTAGTTGTAGGAGATGTCTCAAAACGTCATCAGGAGTCCCGACTAAACCCGTAAATGTAAGAAAATGTAAAAAAATGCATATTTTACAAAAAACATTTTTTGCTAAAATGTCGTAAGGGGGGACCCTGTCGTAAAAACTCAAAAAAACGGACTTGCTTCAGCAGCACAATTCTGGTGCTGTATTGTAGGAGATGTCTCAAAAGGTCATCAGGAGTCCCTACAAAACCTAAAAATGGCATGAAATGCTTTTTTTTGGAAAACTTTTTTTCACAAAAAAAAATTCAAAAAACAGACTTGCTTCAGCAGCCCAATTCTGGTGCTGTAGTTGTAGGAGATGTCTCAAAACGTCATCAGGAGTCCCTACAAAACCTAAAAATGGCATGAAATGCTTTTTTTTGGAAAACTTTTTTTCACAAAAAAAATTCAAAAAACAGACTTGCTTCAGCAGCACAATTCTGGTGCTGTAGTTGTAAGAGATGTCTCAAAACGTCATCAGGAGTCCCTACAAAACCTAAAAATGGCATAAATGATTTTTTTGGGAAAACTTTTTTTTTACAAAAAAAAATTTAAAAAACGGTCTTGTTTCAGCAGCACAATTCTGGTGCTGTAGTTGTAGGAGATGTCTCAAAACGTCATCAGGAGTCCCGACTAAACCCGTAAATGTAAGAAAATGTAAGAAAATGCATATTTTACGCGAAACATTTTTTGCTAAAATGTCGTAAGGGGGGACCCTGTCGTAAAAATTCCAAAAAACGGACTTGCTTCAGCAGCACAATTCTGGTGCTGTAGTTGTAGGAGATGTCTCAAAAGGTCATCAGGAGTCCCGACTAAACCCGTAAATGTAAGAAAATGTAAAAAAAATGCATATTTTACAAAAAACATTTTTTGCTAAAATGTCGTAAAAACTCCAAAAAAACGGACTTGCTTCAGCAGCACAATTCTGGTGCTGTAGTTGTAGGAGAAGTCTCAAAACATCATCAGGAGTCCCGAATAAACCCGTAAATGTAAGAAAATGTAAAAAAATGCATATTTTACGAAAACCATTTTTTGCTAAAATGTCGTAAAAATTCAAAAAAACGGACTTGGTTCAGCAGCACAATTATGGTGCTGTTGTTGTAAGAGATGTCTCAAAACATCATCAGGAGTCCCTACAAATCCTAAAAATGGCATGAAATGCTTTTTTTTTGGAAAACTTTTTTTCACAAAAAAAAATTCAAAAAACAGACTTGCTTCATCAGCACAATTCTGGTGCTGTAGTTGTAGGAGATGTCTCAAAACGTCATCAGGAGTCCCGACTAAACCCGTAAATGTAAGAAAATGCATATTTTACGAAAAACATTTTTTGCTAAAATGTCGTAAGGGGGGACCCTGTCGTAAAAATTCCAAAAAACGGACTTGCTTCAGCAGCACAATTCTGGTGCTGTAGTTGTAGGAGATGTCTCAAAACGTCATCAGGAGTCCCTACAAAACCTAAAAATGGCATAAATGCTTTTTTTGGGAAAACTTTTTTTTTACAAAAAAAATTTTAAAAAACGGTCTTGTTTCAGCAGCACAATTCTGGTGCTGTAGTTGTAGGAGATGTCTCAAAACGTCATCAGGAGTCCCGACTAAACCCGTAAATGTAAGAAAATGTAAGAAAATGCATTTTTTACGCGAAACATTTTTTACTAAAATGTCGTAAGGGGGGACCCTGTCGTAAAAACTCAAAAAAACGGACTTGCTTCAGCAGCACAATTCTGGTGCTGTAGTTGTAGGAGATGTCTCAAAAGGTCATCAGGAGTCCCTACAAAACCTAAAAATGGCATGAAATGCTTTTTCTTGGAAAACTTTTTTTCACAAAAAAAAAATTCAAAAACAGACTTGCTTCAGCAGCCCAATTATGGTGCTGTAGTTGTAGGAGATGTCTCAAAACGTCATCAGGAGTCCCGACTAAACCCGTAAATGTAAGAAAATGTAAGAAAATGCATATTTTACGAAAAACATTTTTTGCTAAAATGTCGTAAGGGGGGACCCTGTCGTAAAAACTCCAAAAAACGGACTTGCTTCAGCAGCACAATTCTGGTGCTGTAGTTGTAGGAGATGTCTCAAAACGTCATCAGGAGTCCCGACTAAACCCGTAAATGTAAGAAATTGTAAGAAAATGCATATTTTACGAAAAACATTTTTTGCTAAAATGTCGTAAGGGGGGACCCTGTCGTAAAAATTCCAAAAAACGGACTTGCTTCAGCAGCACAATTCTGGTGCTGTAGTTGTAGGAGAAGTCTCAAAACGTCATCAGGAGTCCCGACTAAACCCGTAAATGTAAGAAAATGTAAAAAAATGCATATTTTACAAAAAACATTTTTTGCTAAAATGTCGTAAGGGGGGACCCTGTCGTAAAAACTCCAAAAAACGGACTTGCTTCAGCAGCACAATTCTGGTGCTGTAGTTGTAGGAGATGTCTCAAAAGGTCATCAGGAGTCCCTACAAAACCTAAAAATGGCATGAAATGCTTTTTTTTGGAAAACTTTTTTTCACAAAAAAAAATTCAAAAAACAGACTTGCTTCAGCAGCCCAATTCTGGTGCTGTAGTTGTAGGAGATGTCTCAAAACGTCATCAGGAGTCCCTACAAAACCTAAAAATGGCATAAATGCTTTTTTTGTGAAAACTTTTTTTTTACAAAATTTTTTTTAAAAACGGTCTTGTTTCAGCAGCACAATTCTGGTGCTGTAGTTGTAGGAGATGTCTCAAAACGTCATCAGGAGTCCCGACTAAACCCGTAAATGTAAGAAAATGTAAGAAAATGCATTTTTTACGCGAAACATTTTTTGCTAAAATGTCGTAAGGGGGGACCCTGTCGTAAAAATTCAAAAAAACGGACTTGCTTCAGCAGTACAATTCTGGTGCTGTAGTTGTAGGAGATGTCTCAAAACGTCATCAGGAGTCCCTACAAAACCTAAAAATGGCATGAAATGCTTTTTTTTGGAAAACTTTTTTTCACAAAAAATTTTTCAAAAAACAGACTTGCTTCAGCAGCACAATTCTGGTGCTGTAGTTGTAGGAGATGTCTCAAAACGTCATCAGGAGTCCCGACTAAACCCGTAAATATAAGAAAATGTAAGAAAATGCATTTTTTACGCGAAACATTTTTTGCTAAAATGTCGTAAAAATTCAAAAAAACGGACTTGCTTCAGCAGCACAATTCTGGTGCTGTTGTTGTAGGGGATGTCTCAAAACGTCATCAGGAGTCCCTACAAAACCTAAAAATGGCATGAAATGCTTTTTTTTGGAAAACTTTTTTTCACAAAAAAAAATTCAAAAAACAGACTTGCTTCAGCAGCCCAATTCTGGTGCTGTAGTTGTAGGAGATGTCTCAAAACGTCATCAGGAGTCCCGACTAAACCCGTAAATGTAAGAAAATGTAAAAAAAATGCATATTTTACAAAAAACATTTTTTGCTAAAATGTCGTAAGGGGGGACCCTGTCGTAAAAACTCCAAAAAACGGACTTGCTTCAGCAGCACAATTCTGGTGCTGTAGTTGTAGGAGATGTCTCAAAACGTCATCAGGAGTCCCTACAAAACCTAAAAATGGCATGAAATGCTTTTTTTTGTGAAAACTTTTTTTTTACAAAATTTTTTTTAAAAACGGTCTTGTTTCAGCAGCACAATTCTGGTGCTGTAGTTGTAGGAGATGTCTCAAAACGTCATCAGGAGTCCCGACTAAACCCGTAAATGTAAGAAAATGTAAGAAAATGCATTTTTTACGCGAAACATTTTTTGCTAAAATGTCGTAAGGGGGGACCCTGTCGTAAAAATTCAAAAAAACGGACTTGCTTCAGCAGCACAATTCTGGTGCTGTAGTTGTAGGAGATGTCTCAAAACGTCATCAGGAGTCCCTACAAAACCTAAAAATGGCATGAAATGCTTTTTTTTGGAAAACTTTTTTTCACAAAAATTTTTTCAAAAAACAGACTTGCTTCAGCAGCACAATTCTGGTGCTGTAGTTGTAGGAGATGTCTCAAAACGTCATCAGGAGTCCCGACTAAACCCGTAAATGTAAGAAAATGTAAGAAAATGCATTTTTTACGCGAAACATTTTTTGCTAAAATGTCGTAAGGGGGGACCCTGTCGTAAAAATTCCAAAAAACGGACTTGCTTCAGCAGCACAATTCTGGTGCTGTAGTTGTAGGAGATGTCTCAAAACGTCATCAGGAGTCCCTACAAAACCTAAAAATGGCATAAATGCTTTTTTTGGGAAAACTTTTTTTTTACAAAAAAAAATTTAAAAAACGGTCTTGTTTCAGCAGCACAATTCTGGTGCTGTAGTTGTAGGAGATGTCTCAAAACGTCATCAGGAGTCCCGACTAAACCCGTAAATGTAAGAAAATGTAAAAAAATGCATATTTTACAAAAAACATTTTTTGCTAAAATGTCGTAAGGGGGGACCCTGTCGTAAAAACTCAAAAAAACGGACTTGCTTCAGCAGCACAATTCTGGTGCTGTATTGTAGGAGATGTCTCAAAAGGTCATCAGGAGTCCCTACAAAACCTAAAAATGGCATGAAATGCTTTTTTTTGGAAAACTTTTTTTCACAAAAAAAAATTCAAAAAACAGACTTGCTTCAGCAGCCCAATTCTGGTGCTGTAGTTGTAGGAGATGTCTCAAAACGTCATCAGGAGTCCCTACAAAACCTAAAAATGGCATGAAATGCTTTTTTTTGGAAAACTTTTTTTCACAAAAAAAATTCAAAAAACAGACTTGCTTCAGCAGCACAATTCTGGTGCTGTAGTTGTAAGAGATGTCTCAAAACGTCATCAGGAGTCCCTACAAAACCTAAAAATGGCATAAATGATTTTTTTGGGAAAACTTTTTTTTTACAAAAAAAAATTTAAAAAACGGTCTTGTTTCAGCAGCACAATTCTGGTGCTGTAGTTGTAGGAGATGTCTCAAAACGTCATCAGGAGTCCCGACTAAACCCGTAAATGTAAGAAAATGTAAGAAAATGCATATTTTACGCGAAACATTTTTTGCTAAAATGTCGTAAGGGGGGACCCTGTCGTAAAAATTCCAAAAAACGGACTTGCTTCAGCAGCACAATTCTGGTGCTGTAGTTGTAGGAGATGTCTCAAAAGGTCATCAGGAGTCCCGACTAAACCCGTAAATGTAAGAAAATGTAAAAAAAATGCATATTTTACAAAAAACATTTTTTGCTAAAATGTCGTAAAAACTCCAAAAAAACGGACTTGCTTCAGCAGCACAATTCTGGTGCTGTAGTTGTAGGAGAAGTCTCAAAACATCATCAGGAGTCCCGAATAAACCCGTAAATGTAAAAAAATGCATATTTTACGAAAACCATTTTTTGCTAAAATGTCGTAAAAATTCAAAAAAACGGACTTGGTTCAGCAGCACAATTATGGTGCTGTTGTTGTAAGAGATGTCTCAAAACATCATCAGGAGTCCCTACAAATCCTAAAAATGGCATGAAATGCTTTTTTTTGGAAAACTTTTTTTCACAAAAAAAAATTCAAAAAACAGACTTGCTTCATCAGCACAATTCTGGTGCTGTAGTTGTAGGAGATGTCTCAAAACGTCATCAGGAGTCCCGACTAAACCCGTAAATGTAAGAAAATGCATATTTTACGAAAAACATTTTTTGCTAAAATGTCGTAAGGGGGGACCCTGTCGTAAAAATTCCAAAAAACGGACTTGCTTCAGCAGCACAATTCTGGTGCTGTAGTTGTAGGAGATGTCTCAAAACGTCATCAGGAGTCCCGACAAAACCTAAAAATGGCATAAAATGCTTTTTTTGGGAAAACTTTTTTTTTACAAAAAAATTTTTAAAAAACGGTCTTGTTTCAGCAGCACAATTCTGGTGCTGTAGTTGTAGGAGATGTCTCAAAACGTCATCAGGAGTCCCGAATAAACCCGTAAATGTAAGAAAATGTAAGAAAATGCATTTTTTACGCAAAACATTTTTTGCTAAAATGTTGTAAGGAGGGACCCTGTCGTAAAAATTCCAAAAAACGGACTTGCTTCAGCAGCACAATTCTGGTGCTGTAGTTGTAGGAGATGTCTCAAAACGTCATCAGGAGTCCCTACAAAACCTAAAAATGGCATAAAATGCTTTTTTTGGGAAAACTTTTTTTTTACAAAATTTTTTTTTAAAAACGGTCTTGTTTCAGCAGCACAATTCTGGTGCTGTAGTTGTAGGAGATGTCTCAAAACGTCATCAGGAGTCCCGACTAAACCCGTAAATGTAAGAAAATGTAAAAAAAATGCATATTTTACGAAAAACATTTTTTGCTAAAATGTCGTAAGGGGGGACCCTGTCGTAAAAATTCCAAAAAACGGACTTGCTTCAGCAGCACAATTCTGGTGCTGTAGTTGTAAGAGATGTCTCAAAACGTCATCAGGAGTCCCGACTAAACCCGTAAATGTAAGAAAATGTAAAAAAAAATGCATATTTTACGAAAAACATTTTTTGCTAAAATGTCGTAAGGGGGGACCCTGTCGTAAAAATTCCAAAAAACGGACTTGCTTCAGCAGCACAATTCTGGTGCTGTAGTTGTAGGAGATGTCTCAAAACGTCATCAGGAGTCCCTACAAAACCTAAAAATGGCATCTCCTGTTCCCACAGTACCTCCGTGTCTCCGCAGTGAGCCGTGCGCCTCACCTGCCGATCTTCCCCCTGGACTCTGACTGCCTTCCTCGACCCCCGCACTCGGACCTGGACTTCTGGACGCCTCTCTCCTGCCCCCACGGACCTCGCTCGGATCACGAACCTCTTTTGCTTCGCCCCTCTGGACTTGTTTGCTGCCACAACCAACACACACTTACAATAACCTCTGGTAACTTATATTTGGTTAACTTCTACACATAGCCCTGCATCCACACACATAGTAGCATACACACCCTACGTAATCATCAAGCTCAAATAAAACCAGTTGAGCTAGACCTCCTGCTGTCGTACCGTCTCCTTCCCCCTTCGTCTTACGTAACAGTACCGGTACCAAAATGTATTTTGATACTTTTCTAAAAAAAGGGTACCACAAAAAAATTGCATTATTAGCTTTATTTGAACAAAACATCTTAGTGTACATGAAACATATGTTTATTATTGTCATTTAGTCCTCAAATAAAAAAGTGAACATACTAGACAACTTGTCTTTTAATAATAAGTAAACAAACAAAGACTCCTAATTAGTCTGCTGACGTATGCATTAACATATTGTGTCATTTATCCACCTATTATTTTGTACACATTATGAGGGACAAACTGCAAAAATTGATTATTAATCTACTTGTTCATTTGCTGTTAAAATCTGCTTATTTTCTGTTTCAACATTTTCTATCTACACTTTTGTTCAAATGTAATAATCACTTATTCTTCTCTTCTTTGATACTTTACATTAGTTTTGGATGATACCACACATTTAGGTATCGATCTGATACCAAGTAGTTACAGGATCATACATTAGTCATTTTCAAAGTCCTCATGTGTCCAGGGACGTATTTACTGACTTTATAAACCTAATATACATTTTAAAAAAAGGAAAAAAGATTTTGTGACGATAAAAAATATCGATGTAATCATAGTAGTATCGACTAGATACGCTCTTGTACTTGGTATCATTACAGTAGATGTCAGGTGTAGATCCACCCATGGCATTTGTTTACATTGTGATGGCGGTGAGATATTGTATCCTCCTACGGTGTGTAGTGAAGCATGTTTAGGTATTCCTCATCCTCCAGTGATAATGCTACTTGTAAAAAACTTACTTTATTTGTCGCCATGGAGGCCAGGATTAGTGATTTAGAAGTAGCTGAAACACTGTGGATGTGTGTTAGCTGCGAGCTAGTTAGCCATGTCTTAAAGCAGCTCTTCCTGAGGGTGTTTCAGTGTTATAACTTCACCTTTATCTTTACTTTTTACACCAAAATGCGTCCATTCTCCCTTTTCTGTCTACACACTGTGTCTGCTTGTAAGTACTCTGTGTGTGTGTGCTGCCCAACAGCAGTAAAACCAGCAATGTCATGATTGACTATTTGCTTGATCAGTAACTTAACAAAGCTCCAAAGTTTTGGTTCACCTCCATCGTAGTTCACTAAGACGGGTCCTCGATTATATTTGTCATTAGGGCCTGGAATCTATCTCTGCAAGACCTGGGGTAGCTGAGTGGTTAACACTGTTGGCCACCAAGCAAGGGGTACTGGGTTCAAATCCCAGTAGGGAGTTAGTGTTTTGTTTCACTATCATTGTGATTTTGTGAGACAGGTTCTCAATTAAATATGTCATTGGGGCCCGAAATCTAGCTTCAAGAAGACCAAGAATAGCTTAGTGGTCAAAGCAGCTAGTGCCCAATCAAATGGGACTGGGTTCAAATCCCAGTCAGATCGTTTGGTGACTAGGAAAAATCCAGTCAGAGAAATTACTCTTTTATATCATAGTTTACTGAGACAGGTTCTCAACTAAATATGTCATTGGGGACGGAAATCTCCTTTCAAGAAGACCACAGATAGCTGAATGGTTAAAGCAGCTAGCTCCCAATCAAAGGGTTCTGGGTTCAAATCCCAGTCAGGTCACTCTGAAGGTAGTAAAGATCTAGTCAGAGGAATAAATCTTTTGTATGATAGTTTAAAGGTTCTCAATTGGATATGTTATTGGGGCCCAAAATCTAGTAACAAAAAGACTAAGGATAGCTGAATGGTTAAACAGCTAGCTCCCAATCATAGGGTTCTGCGTTCAATCCCAGTCAGATCAATGATCTTTGATTTGTGTTTTGTAACATGTATTTAAAACAACAGAGTGCTCCTGTCTTAGAAAGGATTTTTGACCTGCATTTTTCCACAGTACAGTGCTCCCGTCAAACAAGATCTTTGATTAGTGTTCTGTGACAGGAGCACTCCACTGTATTATCCTGAATCAGATGCACCTGTGTGAGGTCGTTAGCTGCATAAAGACACCTGTCCACCCCATACAATCAGTAAGAGCCAAACATTCAGCATGGCTAAGAGCAAAGAGCTGTCCAAAGACACCAGAGACAAAATTGTACAACTCCACAAGGATGGAAAGGGCTACGGAGAAATTGCCAAGCAGCTTGGTGAAAAAAGGTCCACTGTTGGAGCAATCATTAGAAAATGGAAGAAGCTAAACATGACGGTCAATCTCAATGGGAGTGGAGCCCCATGCAAGATATCACCTGGTGGGGTCTCAATGATGCTAAGAAAGGTGAGGAATCAGCCCAGGACTACACGGCAGGACTTGGTCAATGACCTGAAAAGAGCTGGGACCACTGTTTCCATGGTCACTGTTGGTAATAACGTCATGGTTTGAAATCATGCATGGCACGGAAGGTTCCCCTGCTTAAACCAGAACATGTTAAGGCCCGTCTTAAGTTTGCCAATGACCATTTGGATGATCCATAGGAGTCATGGGAGAAAGTGTTGTGGACAGTGTTTTATCACATCTCTATCATAGTTTACAGACACAGGTTCATCATTAAATCTGGTCTTAAGAAAACCCAAGGTAGCTCAGTGGGTAACATCAATACTGTTAACCAAGGGGTACTGGGTTCAAGTTCCACTTACAGTTTTATATCATAGTTTACTGAGACAGGTTCTCAATTAAATGTTTCATTGGGGCCCGAAAACTTTGTTCTAGAAGACCAAAGATAGCTGAAGGGTTAAACAGCTACCTCCCAATCAAAGGGTTCTGGGTTCAATCCCAGTCAGGTCACTCTAAAACTAGTAAATATCGAGTCAGAGCAATTAATCTTTTAAATGAAAGTTTACTGAGACAGTTCTCAATTATATATGTCATTGGGGCCCGGAAATCTGGTAATTGTATGGCCGAGGATAGCTGAATGGTTAAACATCTAGCTCCCAACAAAGGGTTCATGGGTTCAATCCCAGTCCAAGGTCCAAGCAAGGGAGGGGAGTAGCGTTATGTGGGGGTGTATCACCTCCCCCACACAGAGTAAAGTCAAGTGGTAGCTGGTTAGTTAACTTATAGTTAAAAAGGTAAGTATGAGTAATAATAATAACAAATAGTCTATAGTCCAAAAGTCAAAGGTAACCTCGGGGGTTAGCTCCTCCTCCTTGCCGAGGCTAAAGTTGGCTGGGATGGGCGGGAATAGAAAGATAGATAATTAATTAATTGTGAGTGTTGACCAATCAGCTCTCCTGGTCTGACTAATTGCCGTTGAGATAATAAAAAATAAAAAAAACTGCAATTGATACAATAAAAAAATAAAAAAAAATTGGATAATAAAAAAATAAGATTAAAAAAAACATGTCTGTCATGTAATTGCAATTGAGATAATTACAATTGAGTTAATTGAGATAATTAAATGGAGATAATTAATTTTAATTATCTCAATTGAGATAATTAATTATGATAATTAATTGAAATAATTAATTATCATAATTAATTGAAATAATTAATTATCTCAATTGAGATAATTAAAATTAATTATCTCCATTCCAATTATCTCAATTAACTCAATTGTAATTATCTCAATTGCAATTACATGACAGACATGTTTTTTTTAATCTTATTTTTTCATTATCCAATTATTTTATTTTTTTATTGTATCAATTGCAGTTTTTTTTTATTTTTTATTATCTCAACTGCAATTAGTCAGACCAGGAGAGCTGATTGGTCAACACTCACAATTAATTAATTATCTATCTTTCTATTCCCGCCCATCCCAGCCAACTTTAGCCTCGGCAAGGAGGAGGAGCTAACCCCCGAGGTTAGCAATGATTATTTCAATTAGGATAATTAATTGAAATAATTAATTATCATAATTAATTGAAACCCCCGAGGTTAGCAATGATTATTTCAATTAGGATAATTAATTGAAATAATTAATTATCATAATTAATTGAAATAATTAATTATGATAATTAATTATCTCAATTGAGATAATTAAAATTAATTATCTCCATTCCAATTATCTCAATTAACTCAATTGTAATTATCTCAATTGCAATTACATGACAGACATGTTTTTTTTAATCTTATTTTTTCATTATCCAATTATTTTATTTTTTTATTGTATCAATTGCAGTTTTTTTATTTTTTATTATCTCAACTGCAATTAGTCAGACCATGAGAGCTGATTGGTCAACACTCACAATTAATTAATTATCTATCTGCAATTCATACAATAAAAAAATAATAATTGAATAATAAAAAAATTAGATTAATAAAAACATGTCTGTCATGTAATTGAGATAATTGCAATTGACATAATTAATTGAGATAATTACAATTGAGATAATTAATTATCTCAATTAAGACAATTAATTATCTCCAATTATCTCAATTGAGATAATTAAGATAATTGAGATAATTAATTATCTCAATTAAGATAATTAATCATCTCAATTATCTTAATTACCCTGGTGTTGTGGTTATGGCGGTCATTTACGTTATGGAAGTAGTTTGACATGTACTTCGGTTTCAGGGAGGTGTAGCGGATTTTATAGACTAGGCTCAGTGCAAGTTGTTTTACTCTGTCCTCCACCTTGAGCCAGCCCACTTTGGAGAAGTGGGTAGGAGTGAGGCGGGATCTGGGGTGGAGGTCTAGAAGTAATCTGACTAACTTGTTCTGGGATGTTTGGAGTTTAGATTTGAGGGTTTTAGAGGTGCTAGGGTACCAGGAGGTGCATGCGTAATCAAAAAAGGGTTGAACGAGAGTTCCCACCAGAATCCTCAAGGTGCTTTTGTTGACCAGAGAAGAAATTCTATAGAGAAATCTTGTTCGTTGGTTGACCTTTTTCATTACCTTGGTTGCCATTTTATCACAGGAAAGATTAGCCTCTAGAATGGAACCTAGGTAGGTGACCTCATCTTTCCTGGTGAGAACAACGTCACCCACTTTTATAGTGAAGTCATTGACTTTCTTAAGGTTGATGTGGGACCCAAACAGGATGGATTCCGTTTTACCCAAGTGTATGGATAGCTTGTTGTCAGCGAGCCAGGTGCAAGTTCTACAGAGTTCAGCACTGAGGATTTTCTCCACCTGTGACTTGTCCTTGCCGGATACCAGCAAGGCAGAGTCATCCGCAAACAAAAACAATTCACAGTCGCATGCCGATGACAAGTCGTTTATGTATACCAGGAACAGTAAAGGCCCTAATATATTGCCTTGGGGGACTCCACAGCTCACTGAGAGGGGGGGGGACACGGTGCCGTTCACCTCTACCACCTGTTTCCTCCCCTCCAAGTAAGATTGCATCCAGCTCCATGACGTTTTGTTAAATCCGATTGCTCTGAGCTTATCCAACAGTATCTGTTAGTCTGTCTCTACCCCCCTCGGTGAAGCGACATCCGGTGGTCCATGTATCCCAGAGTAAGCCTGTCTCCAGTTCTCCACTCTCTTCCCCTGACCCCCCTCCTAGAATTCTGGATAACGGTGACCCAGTTTGGACCGTCAAGGAGATCCTTGGGGTCCGTCGGCAAGGTAGGGGCCTGGTATTTTTGGTACATTGGGAGGGTTATGGTCCAGAGGATAGATCCTGGGTGTCGGCCTCCTACCTTGCTGACCCCACCCTTCTGGAGGACTTCCATCAGGTCAACCCTGGAGCTCTCCGGCGCTCGTCGAGAGCCTCGCATAAGAGGGGGGGCACTGTTACGGCGCTCGCGCAGTCTGCTTCTCCCTCCTCGGCAGGAGCTCCTCGAAGCTACGCTGCAAGCACCGCAGGACACGCCCCCGCACGCGCCACGCAGACCGCGGCCACGCGCCTCCACAGCCGGCGGCAATCATCAATCAACGCACCTGGTCTTGACGAGAAGCAGCAGCATAAAGGCTCACTCCACTGACTACTCCACGCCGGAACAAAGCCCTGATTCAGTAAGCTTCACGTCTCTGGCTCCTCACCTGTGTCTCTCTCTTTTGCTCGCTTTGTCTCCCTCGTGCCTAGTCCTTATTTGTCCTTGTCATCTCCTGTTCCCACAGTACCTCCGTGTCTCCGCAGTGAGCCGTGCGCCTCACCTGCCGATCTTCCCCCTGGACTCTGACTGCCTTCCTCGACCTCCGCAGTGGATGGAAAGAGTGGATGACTAAGAGTGTATGAATAAGAGTGTATGAATAAGATTATATGAATAACAGTGTATGAATAAGAATGTATGAATAAGAGTGTATGAATAACAGTGTATGAATAAGAGTGTATGAATAAGAGTGTATGAATAAGAGTGTATGACTAAGAGTATATGAATAAGAATGCATGAATAAGAGTATATGAATAACAGTTTATGAATAAGAGTGTATGAATAAGAGTGTATGAATAAGAGTGTATGACTAAGAGTGTATGAATAAGATTTATTCATGTATTTTATTATATAAAAATGGGAGCCATTACCTCCCTGCTTGGCACTCAGTATCAAGGGTTGGAATTGGGGGTTGAATCACCAAAATGATTCCCGGGCGCGGCCACCGCTGCTGCTCACTGCTCCCCTCACCTCCCTGGGGGTGATCAAGGGTGATGGTTCAAATGCAGAGAACAATTTCGCCACACCTAGTGTGTGTGTGTGTGACAATCATTGGCACTTTAACTGAACTTTTAATGATGTTATTCATATTATTCAGATTGAAAAGCTTAAGGGGCCGCATGTGGCCCCCGGACGGTCATTTGCCCAGGTCTGTGCTAAGGTGATCTCTAGAAGTGGTCCACACTCCATGTCAGTAGGTGGCGGTAATGCACACCAGAAGGTTGCTTGCCAACCTGCTATAAAAACAAAAGAAGAAGAAGAAGATCCACACTTCCGGGTGGTGATGACGTCGCGTCGTGACGTCATATTTCAAAATGGCAGAGCCCGCGGAAAGACCCCCTGGAGTCGACTCCATTTCCCAAGAAAAGATGTCAACAGCGCGACTTGTAACAATTATAAGGCCGAGGAGGGTTATTTGAACACACACCATTCAATTATTATAAATGAAAGTCACGTTTTTTTTAACCGCTCCGGTCTCGTCCCAGCGGAAGTGACGCTAGCACGTCATCAGAATACAACAGGTTGCTAACTAACACGCCTCCTATCATGTCAGCGCTGTTATTTGTTCCAATGTCATTCATTCCTTCTCATTTAGATCAACACGACGAGAGAGACATTCTGCCGCTAGACGAAGGTCACCGAGCAGCGACGAAGTTTGCATTTTCGGTAGGTGAGTGTTCAATTGTCCTCCGAGAAAAGTTGCATGAAGTCATTCTATTGCACAGGTGAAAGTCATACACACATAATATGCTGGAAAAGTCCATTCATGTCAGCAATTAACTTCAAATGTCAAACTCATTTGTGATGTTAAAGGGAAAACAGTACTTAACTGTGCTTAAATGTATTTATATTATTCAAATGTGAATTATGCTGTATAATAGACTGTATTTATATTATTGACATGTGAATAATGCTGTATAATCAGTGTTGGGACTAACGCGTTACAAAGTAACTAGTAGTCTAACGCGTTATTTTTTATATTCAGTAACTCAGTTACCGTTACTACATGATGCGTTACTGCGTTATTTTATGTCATTTCTTATGTAGTATCGGCTAAAAACAGAAGATCTGAGTGTGTTTTATTGGAGAGTTGCAGTGTCGTCCTTCTGAATGATTCCCGGGCGCGGCGCCGCTGCTGCCCACTGCTCCCCAAGGGTATGGGTCAAATGCAGAGGACAAATTTCACCACGCCTAGTGTGTGTGTGTGACAATCATTGGTACTTTAACTTTAACTTAACTTAATTCTTCCTGTGTCACAAGAGAAGAGGCGCTGTGTGTGTGTGTGTGTGTGTGTGTGTGGGTGTGTGTCTGTGTGTGGGTGTGGAGAGGTGTGGGGGGTGCGGGGGGGGGGGGGGGGCGTGTCTGTGTTTACTTACAAGACATCATGGTGGAGCTGAAGCCGAGTTTCTTAACATGGAGATATTCTAGACTGACCATGTGTCTTCTTTTGCGGGGCTGTCCGGGCGGAGTTTCTTAAATGCCTCAAATGTCCGGCAGGGTTGCGTATATTTTCAATGTACGTTCAGGGTTAAGATGGGGTTAAAAACAAAACTAATTCGTGCAGCATTCGTGAGGGAGGGACAGAGAGAGCGAGGGAGTGGATTGATTGATTGAGACTTTTATTAATAGATTGCACAGTACAGTACATATTCCGTACAATTGACCACTAAATGGTAACACCCGAATAAGTTTTTCAACTTGTTTAAATCGGGGTCCACATTAATCCATTTATTTCAAACTGTCATTGCTCAAAACATAATATTGAATCAAAATCAATGTTATTATGAATTATTGACCTATCCAAGGTTCCCATTACTTCACATCAAATATTCCACTTTGAAAAATATTTTTGGTGGAAGATTTTGCATATTTTGTGTGTTTGCCATTAAAAACATAGTTTTGTTTGACAAAAAAGGGCGGAAAACAAACAGACAAAAAAACAACATAACTAAAACATTTTGAAATGAGGGATAGATCTGAAGTTGATGTAGACTCCAGAGATTTAAGCGTTAAATATAAAATGTTTGTATGCCCTGGCACACCATTATCATCATTTCATGACCCAAGCAAAACACTTTTTACACTTTTATACTGAAATAAATACACCTACAACTTATTCAATAAAAACATAGAAAAAACTACCAGCAGCGGTAAAGTTTAGATCCATGAAGGAAAGAAGAAAGTGAATGAATGTTTATAACTGAATACATTTACATATGTATACAAATTTGTTTTCTTTCTTTATTATTTTTTTTAATGAATTAAGTAACGTTTATGACAACCTTTTTCCAAAACACAATATATAATGTGAGATATAACAGGATAATGCATACGTTTATCTTTTTTGTTGTCAAAACGCTTACCAAAAAGTGGTACCCCAAAAATTTACTGTAGGACCCCATTTTTATGACTTGATGGGGTCCCTGGGACCCCATTTTGAAAATTCCTAGCGCTGATCAACAGATTGTATTATTCTCCAGTGCAATAACAGTACTTAAATGAAGGCTTAAAGGGCATTAATGGTAGCTTTAAAAAAAGAAGAAGAAAAAAACAAGTAACTAAATAGTTACTTTTCACAATAACGCATTACTTTTTGGTGTAAGTAACTGAGTTAGTAACTGAGTTGCTTTTGAAATAAAGTAACTAGTAACTGTAACTAGTTACTGGTTTTCAGTAACTAACCCAACACTGTGTATAATAGACTGTATTTATATTATTCACAAGTGAATAATGCTGTATAATAGACTGTATTTATATTATTCACATGTAAAAAAATACCTTAGTGTTTATTTTTATTGTGAGCGAACTGTGGTGCTGAATTTCCCCGAGGGATCAATAAAGTGCTTTCTATTCTATTCTATTCTATTCTATTCTATTCTATTCTAAAAACATCAAAATCAATCAATCAATCAATCAATCAATCAATCAGCTTTATTGTCCATTCTTACATGTACAAGACACATAAGAACTGAAATTACATTTTCGGCACAATCCCGCTAAGAGCAGACATACGTTACAGGGAGACAAGACGGGACCGCCAACGGATCAGCCTCACTTAGGCGCTCCTTAAAAAGGTGGGAAAAAGGTGACATTGGGGAAGGGGGGAAGTAAAAAAAAATATCAGTCTGAGGCTGGACCCTCAGGAATGGTCCAGACTGAGTCCGAGGAAAAAAACCTCACATAGCATGGCACACATAAACAAGGTACATTTAATCACAACAACTCGCAACAGAGTCATCCAACAGGACCTTGGAGGCCAGCAGCTGCTGTTGAGCGCTGCTCAGCCCCCACAACCCCGGAGGAATAAAGCAGTGGTGAAGGCGTTGATTTGGGGAGGGGTATGTGCGTGCATGTATGCCCAATTAACTTGGGTGAGATGTTGGATTGTCTTTATGGGCCGAGGCCGGCCCCAAGAGTTCAAGAGTTCAAGAGTCCGACCCAGGTGCTTTTGAAAAAAAGGGAAAGGTCAAAAGCGTCCATCTTTGAGGAGTCCTCGGGGGAGTGTTTTCAAACAGCCTGTTCCTCAAGGCCATTCGAGGGAGTCAAATCGTAGATTAAGATGTTGTTTTTTCTTCGAGCAGTCAAAACAATGACATTCCTGCTCTATATGCTGGCTCTGACAATTCCAATTTATTCTTTCTGTAACATCATCAAGATGGAATCTACCTTGCGATTCAAATCAGCAATCGCTCCAGTCTGTGATCCCACAGCACGACCCAATCCTTCCATTGCGTTGAACAGCCTGTTGGCCCCTTGAGTGGCTGCCATCGTCTTCCGAATTTGACGATACACCAGAGCAATGCCCAGCCCAATCAGCAAATGCCCTGCGATCACAGCTCCAAATAGGTAGATGTCTTCCACGTCCTCGATGGAAAGGACTGAGAGGCACATGATTCTCCAAGTATTCCAGGAATCTCTCACGTACCCCGCAGCAATGGTTCCATCAGGGCAGCCAGGCTCCCCCGAGCCTCTTTTCCTTGTCGAAAAGACTGTGTCAATTGCGTCGAGAGTCCAGTTGATCAAATTCATTTTGATGTTTAGATTTGAGGACAGCTCAAGAAAAGAGGCTTCAAAATAGTTCAGACAAGACAAAAAACAAAGAGAGCAAGCAGGGAAGGAGGGAGCGGAGAAAAATGCGACCGCCCTCACTAGAGGCAAGACAGAAGACATTCATCCATTGCTATTCTTTATATAAAGTAAGACACATGCTGAATAAGAAATATCTGCACATGATTCCTTGAGTAATTCGATTACAAAATACATTCGAGGAATTGTTGCTGCCTCGAGGTGTCGTACATATTTTTTTTTACGGCATTTTGCCTGGTTCACTAAGCAGTAGTCAAAGCTCACGTTTCGCACAGACTGTTTAGGTGTTGCACAGCGTGTTTACGTCACAGATCATCCCCCCCTTGCACTGCACGACACCGCTCTTTTAAGTACGCTCGAGTTTAGAAAACGTTTAAACGGCACCGTATGATAATCATCAAAAACGCACGAGAGACAAGAACTTTGTTTATGCGGTCACAGCACATAGGGCTGTGAGCGCACCTGTTTTTATTAGCACATACACATTTTTAGCTGTGCGTGTCAGCCTTCAATAATGAAAACAGGCGTTTAGGAAATAAGACGATTAGGCCAACCACAATAATTGAGGGCACATCTTAACGTGTATAATTAAACAAAATTATGATTTATTCGATTAATCGATCGGGATATTCGATAGAATACTCGATTACTAAAATATTCGATAGCTGCAGCTGTAGTTATATTATTCTTTTATTTTTCCATATCTAACATACTGTGTTGAACTTTGGGGAAATGTTTATAGAACAAACACAGGCTCAATAATTCAACTTGAAAAAAGGGTCATTAGAATAATACACAAGGCTGGCTACGATGAACCTACCAATCCATTATTCGTAAGTTCTAATGTAGAGGTGTCAAACTCATTTTAGATCGGGGGCCACATGGACAAAAATCTACTCCCAAGTGGGCCGGACTGGTAAAATCAAGGCACGATTACTTAAAAATAAAGACAACTTCAGATTGTTTGTTTTTTTCTTTGTTAAAAATAGAGCAAGCACATTCTGAAAATGTACAAATCATAATGTTGTTGTTTTGTTTTTTTACACTTACATGTTGCGGTTAATAGTATTCTACCTTTATTTGTCGATATGTATACTTTCTGATTAAATGATGTGATAATGTTCATCAGTCAACTCATTGGTGTTCATTTTTAATCTATTAAGATCAAATAATAATATGTTATTTAAATGGAGGCTTCTCACATGATGAGATAACTTCTGGAAATGACTGGCTCATAAGGGTCAAAGGTATAAATGTGTGTGTCCAAGTTAAAGGAAAAGGCAGGCTGTCTTCTTCTAATGGATTTATTACAATCTTTACAAGCTGGGTAACGTTTGCTGTGGTCTGGAACAACATGGCGCACAAACAACTATCAGAAATGCAGCCAATATTACGTACAGATAATGTGTCATGAGACATGCAAATATAAATGAAATGCACAGAGGACATAAGTAAAGGAAATGAAATGAGCTCAAATATTCCTACAAACGAGTCATAATGATGCAATATGTACATACAGCTAGCTTAAATAGCATGTTAGCATTGATTAGCTTGCAGTCATGCTCTGACCAAATATGCCTGATTAGCACTCCAACAAGTCAATAACATCAACAAAGCTCACTTTTTGTGCATTCGCGCACAGCGTAGAACGTTTGGTGGACAAAATGAGACAAAGAAGTGGCATAAAACATGTCTTTCTGTGGCAGCGTCGGAGAAAGTTGTACATGTAAACAAACAATGAGTTCAAGGATCGCTGAAATTAGTAGGACAAAACAGTGCTTGCTAAATACTCTCATCAGTGAAGCATGTTTAACATAAACAGTGGGACTTCTAACAATTAGGAAGGTTTGTGTCATGTTTGTTCTGCTACAGAAAATATATTCCAATAAAAATGTTCTTCATCTTTTTCCATTTTCACACATCTCTGAAAGAGGTCCAGGGAGCCACGAGGGCGGTGCTAAAGAGACGCGGGTTGCTGACCCCCGGCCTACACCCTAGACTGGCCGCCAGTTCATCACAGGACACATGAACAAGCCTTCGCCCTCAAATCAGAGAAGTATTCATTTACTCTAACATGATTTTTATTCAGTTCAATGCATTTATTGTCATTGTCATAGTGAATAACACACACACTGCATAGTAACCATGTATCAAAAATGCGTTAGGTGGTGCAATCCTGACCCATGAAACGCGTAAACACAAAGGGTGCCACGAACGATGCACAAAATTCACAGTCTGGTATGGATCGGTACTTGAGCGGCGCCGTTCGATACATTTTTTCAATACCCAAAAGAGGGAAATGTTCATGCCTTTTTTTTAACTTGTAGTTTATTGAAATTGTCGTTGTCCACGACAGAAAACGGTCGGCAAGGCGAGTTTATTTACAGAGCACAGTTCGTACTACAGGCAGGCCAGTCTAGTACCCGCACTCTTTTACTACGAAGCCACGCTGTTGTAACACGTGCAGAATGTGGCTCGGCGATATCTTACTGAAATAAGCAGGGGCGGCCATGAAAAAGACGTCGCTTGGATGGCAACTTTTGTTGCTCCAAAACCTGTATGTACCTTTCAGCATTAATGGTGCCTTCACAAACGTGTAAGTTACCCACTAATACACCCCATATCATCAATCTTTATTGCAGACCTTAAGATCCATTTAAACATATAAAAACAGAATATAATACATTAAAAAACAAAACAATAAAAATATACATTAAAAACAAAACAAAACAAGTTTTCCATACAATTACAGACGCTGGGTTTTCAACTTTGCGCCTAGAACAATCCGGATGGTACTTTTCCTCTTTGGACCGGAGGACACGACGTCCACAGTTTCCAAAAACAATTTGAAATGTGGACTTGTCAGACCACAGAACACTTTTCCAGTTTGCATCAGTACATCTTCGATGAGCTCGGGGCCGAGCGAAGCCGGCGGCGTTTCTGGGTGTTGTTGATAAATAGCATTCGCTTTGCATTGTAGAGTTTTAACTTGCACTTACAGATGTAGCGACCAACTGTAGTTACTGACAGTGGTTTTCTGAAGTGTTCCTGAGTCCATGTGGTGATATCCTTTACACACTGATGTCGCTTTTTGATGCAGTACCAACACAAATACAACTTTGAAACTACGTGCTTTCTGAGAAGATTACCGTAGTAACTAGTATATCATGCAAAAGCGCAGATTCCAACCAATCAGTCCATCTTAGATGAGCTCAGGCCGAGCGAAGCCAGCGGCGTTTCTGGGTGTTGTTGCATTTATCAACAACACCCAGAAACGCAGAGTTTTGAGGACGAAAATGAATTGATACCATTTTAGAATAAGGCTGTAACATAGCAAAATGTGGCAAAAAATGAAGCGCTGTGAATACTTTCCGGATGCAGTGTACAGTATAAAGGGCAGATCAATAGAAGTGATAATTAGACGTTGCAGTTCATGGGTGGGATGTGAGAGAGGGTCACTGCCTGAGGATACAGACGAGCTGTTGGCAAGTTGTCCTGGCACGTATAGACCTGTTCCTTCTACCTGAGGGCCGCAGGTGAGGAGCAGGGTGTTGTTGGTCACGCAGGATGCTGTGCACTCGCCTCAGACAGCAGGTAGTGTAGACTGTGCCCATCTCTGGAAGACTTGATTTTTTTTCAGCTGTTTTAATCACCGATTAGAGAGTCTGCTGTCATGGCACACTTATAAAAGCTCTCTCTTACACTAGGAAGCGAGTCATTCATTGCGCTTTACCTGACACATGAAACGTGACAAATACGATCGCTGAGATGAAAACGGATCAGGCCCGTGAACAGGTTCTATCCGGATGAATTTGCTAAGTATACAAATGAGCTGAAATTTTTCTATGAAAGAAACTGCTGTTTTAATGTGTCCACTAGATGTGGCAATGGCAATTCTTTGTATCTTTGTAGATGATGCTACATACAGTATGTACAAAAAAAATAAAACACATGATGTTAGTGCAACAGTCGAAGAAAATTAGCAAACTACATAAATAACATCCTGTAATTTGATTTGATATTTTTTTTTTAATCTTGTTAGATTGAAAATGAACACCAATGAGTTGACTGATGAACATTATCACGTCATTTATTCAGAAAGTATAAATAACGACAATTAAAGGTAGAACACTATTAACTGCAACATGTAAGTGTAAAAAAACAACACGATTTGTTTATTTTTGAGAAATTCTATTTTTAAACAAAGAAAACAATCTGAAGTTGTCTTTATTTTTAAGTTATCGTGCCGTGATTTTACCAGTCCGGCCCACTTGGGAGTAGATTTTTCTCAATGTGGCCCCCGATCTAAAATGAGTTTGACACCTCTGGCCTAGATAAATTGGTAAACATCCTCACAAATATTGATATAAAGCATTACCGTATTTCCGGACCATAGGGCACACCGGATTATAAGGAGCACTGCCGATGAATGGTCTATTTTTGATCTTTTTTTCATATATAAGGCGCACCGGATTATAAGGCGCATTAAAGGAGTCATAATATATATATTTTTTTCTAAATTTAAAAGACTTCCTTGGGTCTACATAACATGTAATGGTGGTTCTTTGCTCAAAATGTTGCATAGATGATGTTTTACACATCATCTTCAAGCCGCTTCCGGGTGCGCCGTTTTGTGGGCGGTCTTATTTACGTGGCTCACCTTCGGCAGCGTCTTCTCCCCGTCATCTTTGTTGTGAAGTGTCAAAAGATGGAGCTAACTGTTTTAATGACATTCAGACTTTACTTCAGTCAATAACGGAGCAGCATTCCTCATCCAGAAACAACAACACCAGAAATGTGTCCCGTGAAAAACCGTCCGACCAGAACTCTAATAACTAAAGTTCCTTGGGTGAATAATGGTAACTCACTACACCGGTATGTTTTAGGGCTTTCATGGCGAGTTTACTGACTGAAATAAGTAATAACTTTACACTGCTTTTTATTAGAAATGGCAACAGCAGAGGATGGATGTCCCATAACAAGAAGGTGGA
The DNA here is from genome assembly GCF_033978785.1 of Entelurus aequoreus. Lineage (NCBI taxonomy): Eukaryota > Metazoa > Chordata > Actinopteri > Syngnathiformes > Syngnathidae > Entelurus > Entelurus aequoreus. Next base: position 154,746 of record NW_026908001.1, on the reverse strand, counting down.
GAAAAAGAAGAAGCTTATCGACTACGGTGTCGGCACGGACTACAAAGGCGGACCTGCACAAATTTTCAGGTACCAGAAGGTAAGAAAAGTTTCTTTTGCATAATATTGCGAAACAAAACACCAGAAAATATGTCCTTACCTTATACACACACCATAATAATACTCCTATGTTGAAGCACAGTAAATCCATCAAGCGGTGCAGTTTCATAGCTGACCAAAGTCCTACTAAAACATTTTGATAGATTTTTGAGCGCCGTGTGTAATGTTCTATATTTTCAATGGAGCATATACAATGTTGGGTGTTGTTTACTTGAGTCATATTGCGGTCTACACGAAATCAAATCAAATCAATAATGGAGCAGCCTCTCCTCATCCGGAAACAACCACACCGGAAATGTGTCCCGTGAAAAACCGTTCAACCGGAACTCTCTAATAACTAAACTTCCTTGGGTGAATAATGTAAACTCACTACACCGGTATGTTTTAGCGCTTTCATGGCAAGTTTACTGACAGATATAAGTGAGAACTTGACACTACTTTATATTAGAAATGGCAACAGCGGAGGATGAATGTCACATAACAAGAAGATAGAGAAAAAGAAGAAGCTTATTAACTACAAAGGCGGACACACAATTTTTCAGGACTCATGCAGATCCCAAATACAGATCAGCAGGTACCAGAAGTTAAGAAAAGTTGCATAATATTGCGAAACAAAACGCCAGATAATGTCTTACCTTATACACACACCATAATAATAGTCGTATGTTTAATGCGCCGACAATCCTTCAAGCGGTGCGGCTTCATAGCTGACCAAAGTCGTGCTAAAACATTTTGATAGATTTTTGAGCGCCGTGTCTAATGTTCTATATTTTCAACGGAACATTTAAAATGTTGCTGTTGTTTACTTAAAACCCATCATAGTGCAGGCTACACGTATCTCTTATGTTTGACTGCCATCTACTGCTCACACTTATAATTACACCATGTACCAAATAAAATAGCCTCGAGGTGGGTAAGCTCAACCAAACTTGTTCATTACATTAGGCGCAACTGTGTAAGGCGCACTGAGAAATAAAAAAGGATTTTAAATGCGCCTTATAGTCCGGAAATTACGGTAAACGCATTGGCCAAAAAGTGCATTGTGTGTCCTCGCCGCGATCTATTTTACATTGTTGAAATGTCGGCAAAGCAAATGTGAGTATGTGAAGAACGAACCTGGAGTGAAACAGCGCACAATTCAACGTCAAGTTCGGTCTCGATACCTTTCATCTTTACCATGGAAAAAAGGACGTACGCCAGGTTTTTGTGCATAAGCACAACATAACACGAGGCCCCTGCTGAATTGGGATCTGGTCACCCTTAGATATAGAGCAGTGGGAAAAGTGGAAGTGTGCCTGCTAACTCTCACATGCTTTGTGATTTGATAATAACATAAAAAAAGTCCACAATGTGATGTTCAGTCAAAGGTCGTGCACTTTGGATCCTATTAAAAGTTCAAATGGACCGAGAGCACCCTCGCATAATGTAGGTGCACGGTGGTGATGATGGCGGTGGCAAATTAATATGTACAGTACAGTACATTATTACCTTTTTAACACTAAATTACAAAAAAAAAATGTTTTGCTAAAATGTCGTAAGGGGGGACCCTTACAAAAAATTCCAAAAAACGGACTTGCTTCAGCAGCACAATTCTGGTGCTGTAGTTTTAGGAGATGTCTAAAAAAGGTCATCAGGAGTCCCGACAAATCCCGAAATTGGCAGAAAATGCTTTTTTTGGGAAACCTTTTTTTCGCAAAATTTTTTTCCAAAAAACGGACTTGCTTCAGCAGCACAATTCTGGTGCTGTAGTTGTAGGAGATGTCTCAAAACGTCATCAGGAGTCCCGATTAAACCTGTAAATGTAAGGAAATACATATTTTACGAAAAAAAATATTTTTTTGCTAAAATGTCGTAAAAAAGATTCAAAAAAACCGACTTGCTTCAGCAGCACAATTCTGGTGCTGTAGTTGTAGGAGATGTCTCAAAACGTCATCAGGAGTCCCGACTAAACCCGTAAATGTAAGAAAATGCATATTTTACGAAAAAATGTTTTTGCTAAAATGTCGTAAGGGGGGACCCTTACAAAAAATTCCAAAAAACGGACTTGCTTCAGCAGCACAATTCTGGTGCTGTAGTTGTAGGAGATGTCTCAAAACGTCATCAGGAGTCCCTACAAAACCTAAAAATGGCATAAAATGCTTTTTTTGGGAAAACTTTTTTTTTACAAAAAAAAATTCAAAAAACGGACTTGTTTGAGCAGCACAATTCTGGTGCTGTAGTTGTAGGAGATGTCTCAAAACGTCATCAGGAGTCCCGACTAAACCCGTAAATGTAAGAAAATGTAAGAAAATGAATTTTTTAAGAAAAACATTTTTTGCTAAAATGTCGTAAGGGGGGACCCTGTCGTAAAAATTCCAAAAAACGGACTTGCTTCAGCAGCACAATTCTGGTGCTGTAGTTGTAGGAGATGTCTCAAAACGTCATCAGGAGTCCCTACAAAACCTAAAAATGGCATAAAATGCTTTTTTTGGGAAAACTTTTTTTTTACAAAAAAAAATTCAAAAAACAGACTTGCTTCAGCAGCACAATTCTGGTGCTGTAGTTGTAAGAGATGTCTCAAAACGTCATCAGGAGTCCCGACTAAACCCGTAAATGTAAGAAAATGCATTTTTTACAAAAAACATTTTTTGCTAAAATGTCGTAAGGGGGGACCCTGTCGTAAAAACTCCAAAAAACGGACTTGCTTCAGCAGCACAATTCTGGTGCTGTAGTTGTAGGAGATGTCTCAAAACGTCATCAGGAGTCCCGACTAAACCCGAAAATGGAAGAAATTAGAAGAAAATGCATATTTTACGGAAAAAAAATATTTTGCAAAATGTCGGAAAAAAATTCAAAAAAACGGACTTGCTTCAGCAGCACAATTCTGGTGCTGTAGTTGTAGGAGATGTCTCAAAACGTCATCAGGAGTCCCGACAAAACCCGAAAATGGAAGAAATTAGAACAAAATGCATATTTTACGGAAAAAAAATATTTTGCAAAATGTCGGAAAAAAATTAAAAAAAACGGACTTGCTTCAGCAGCACAATTCTGGTGCTGTAGTTGTAGGAGATGTCTCAAAACGTCATCAAGAGTCCCGACTAAACCCGTAAATGTAAGAAAATGTAAAAAAATGCATATTTTACGAAAAACATTTTTTGCTAAAATGTCGTAAGGGGGGACCCTGTCGTAAAAACTCCAAAAAACGGACTTGCTTCAGCAGCACAATTCTGGTGCTGTAGTTGTAGGAGATGTCTCAAAACGTCATCAGGAGTCCCGACTAAACCCGTAAATGTAAGAAAATGTAAAAAAATGAATATTTTACGAAAAACATTTTTTGCTAAAATGTCGTAAGGGGGGACCCTGTCGTAAAAACTCCAAAAAACGGACTTGCTTCAGCAGCACAATTCTGGTGCTGTAGTTGTAGGAGATGTCTCAAAACGTCATCAGGAGTCCCTACAAAACCTAAAAATGGCATAAATGCTTTTTTTGGGAAAACTTTTTTTTTACAAAAAAAAATTTAAAAAACGGTCTTGTTTCAGCAGCACAATTCTGGTGCTGTAGTTGTAAGAGATGTCTCAAAACGTCATCAGGAGTCCCTACTAAACCCGTAAATGTAAGAAAATGTAAGAAAATGCTTTTTTTACGCGAAACATTTTTTGCTAAAATGTCGTAAGGGGGGACCCCTGTCGTAAAAGCTCAAAAAAACGGACTTGCTTCAGCAGCACAATTCTGGTGCTGTAGTTGTAGGAGATGTCTCAAAAGGTCATCAGGAGTCCCTACAAAACCTAAAAATGGCATGAAATGCTTTTTTTTGGAAAACTTTTTTTCACAAAAAAAAATTCAAAAAACAGACTTGCTTCAATAGCCCAATTCTGGTGCTGTAGTTGTAGGAGATGTCTCAAAACGTCATCAGGAGTCCCGACTAAACCCGTAAATGTAAGAAAATGTAAAAAAATGCATATTTTACGAAAAACATTTTTTGCTAAAATGTCGTAAGGGGGGACCCTGTCGTAAAAATTCCAAAAAACGGACTTGCTTCAGCAGCACAATTCTGGTGCTGTAGTTGTAGGAGATGTCTCAAAAGGTCATCAGGAGTCCCTACAAAACCTAAAAATGGCATGAAATGCTTTTTTTTGGAAAACTTTTTTTCACAAAAAAAAATTCAAAAAACAGACTTGCTTCAGCAGCCCAATTTTGGTGCTGTAGTTGTAGGAGATGTCTCAAAACGTCATCAGGAGTCTCGACTAAACCCGTAAATGTAAGAAAATGTAAAAAAATGCATATTTTACGAAAAACATTTTTTGCTAAAATGTCGTAAGGGGGGACCCTGTCGTAAAAATTCCAAAAAACGGACTTGCTTCAGCAGCACAATTCTGGTGCTGTAGTTGTAGGAGATGTCTCAAAAGGTCATCAGGAGTCCCTACAAAACCTAAAAATGGCATGAAATGCTTTTTTTTTGAAAACTTTTTTTCACAAAAAAAAATTCAAAAAACAGACTTGCTTCAGCAGCACAATTCTGGTGCTGTAGTTGTAGGAGATGTCTCAAAACGTCATCAGGAGTCCCGACTAAACCCGTAAATGTAAGAAAATGTAAAAAAATGCATATTTTACGAAAAACATTTTTTGCTAAAATGTCGTAAGGGGGGACCCTGTCGTAAAAACTCCAAAAAACGGACTTGCTTCAGCAGCACAATTCTGGTGCTGTAGTTGTAGGAGATGTCTTAAAACGTCATCAGGAGTCCCGACAAAACCTACAAATGGCATAAAATGCTTTTTTTGGGAAAACTTTTTTTTTACAAAAAAATTTTTAAAAAACGGTCTTGTTTCAGCAGCACAATTCTGGTGCTGTAGTTGTAGGAGATGTCTCAAAAAGTCATCAGGAGTCCCGACTAAACCCGTAAATGTAAGAAAATGTAAAAAAATGCATATTTTACGAAAAACATTTTTTGCTAAAACGTCGTAAGGGGGGACCCTGTCGTAAAAATTCCAAAAAACGGACTTGCTTCAGCAGCACAATTCTGGTGCTGTAGTTGTAGGAGATGTCTCAAAACGTCATCAGGAGTCCCGACTAAACCCGTAAATGTAAGAAAATGTAAAAAAAATGCATATTTTACAAAACACATTTTTTGCTAAAATGTCGTAAGGGGGGACCCTGTCGTAAAAACTCAAAAAAACGGACTTGCTTCAGCAGCACAATTCTGGTGCTGTAGTTGTAGGAGATGTCTCAAAAGGTCATCAGGAGTCCCTACAAAACCTAAAAATGGCATGAAATGCTTTTTTTTGGAAAACTTTTTTTCACAAAAAAAATTTCAAAAAACAGACTTGCTTCAGCAGCCCAATTCTGGTGCTGTAGTTGTAGGAGATGTCTCAAAACGTCATCAGGAGTCCCGACTAAACCCGTAAATGTAAGAAAATGTAAAAAAATGCATATTTTACGAAAAACATTTTTTGCTAAAATGTCGTAAGGGGGGACCCTGTCGTAAAAACTCCAAAAGACGGACTTGCTTCAGCAGCACAATTCTGGTGCTGTAGTTGTAGGAGAAGTCTCAAAACGTCATCAGGAGTCCCGACTAAACCCGTAAATATAAGAAAATGTAAGAAAATGCATTTTTTACGCAAAACATTTTTTGCTAAAATGTCGTAAGGGGGGACCCTGTCGTAAAAATTCCAAAAAACGGACTTGCTTCAGCAGCACAATTCTGGTGCTGTAGTTGTAGGAGATGTCTTAAATCGTCATCAGGAGTCCCGACAAAACCTACAAATGGCATAAAATGCTTTTTTTGGGAAAACTTTTTTTTTACAAAAAAAAATTTAAAAAACGGTCTTGTTTCAGCAGCACAATTCTGGTGCTGTAGTTGTAGGAGATGTCTCAAAACGTCATCAGGAGTCCCGACTAAACCTGTAAATGTAAGAAAATGCATTTTTTACGCGAAACATTTTTTGCTAAAATGTCGTAAGGGGGGACCCTGTCGTAAAAATTCAAAAAAACGGACTTGCTTCAGCAGCACAATTCTGGTGCTGTAGTTGTATGAGATGTCTCAAAAGGTCATCAGGAGTCCCTACAAAACCTAAAAATGGCATGAAATGCTTTTTTTTGGAAAACTTTTTTTCACAAAAAAAATTTCAAAAAACAGACTTGCTTCAGCAGCCCAATTCTGGTGCTGTAGTTGTAGGAGATGCCTCAAAACGTCATCAGGAGTCCCGACTAAACCCGTAAATGTAAGAAAATGTAAAAAAAAATGCATATTTTACAAAAAACATTTTTTGCTAAAATGTCGTAAGGGGGGACCCTGTCGTAAAAACTCCAAAAAACGGACTTGCTTCAGCAGCACAATTTTGGTGCTGTAGTTGTAGGAGATGTCTCAAAAGGTCATCAGGAGTCCCTACAAAACCTAAAAATGGCATGAAATGCTTTTTTTTGGAAAACTTTTTTTCACAAAAAAAAATTCAAAAAACAGACTTGTTTCAGCAGCCCAATTCTGGTGCTGTAGTTGTAGGAGATGTCTCAAAACGTCATCAGGAGTCCCGACTAAACCCGTAAATGTAAGAAAATGTAAAAAAATGCATATTTTACGAAAAACATTTTTTGCTAAAATGTCGTAAGGGGGGACCCTGTCGTAAAAACTCCAAAAGACGGACTTGCTTCAGCAGCACAATTCTGGTGCTGTAGTTGTAGGAGAAGTCTCAAAACGTCATCAGGAGTCCCGACTAAACCCGTACATATAAGAAAATGTAAGAAAATGCATTTTTACGCGAAACATTTTTTGCTAAAATGTCGTAAGGGGGGACCCTGTCGTAAAAACTCAAAAAAACGGACTTGCTTCAGCAGCACAATTCTGGTGCTGTAGTTGTAGGAGATGTCTCAAAAGGTCATCAGGAGTCCCTACAAAACCTAAAAATGGCATGAAATGCTTTTTTTTGGAAAACTTTTTTTCACAAAAAAAAATTCAAAAAACAGACTTGCTTCAGCAGCCCAATTCTGGTGCTGTAGTTGTAGGAGATGTCTCAAAACGTCATCAGGAGTCCCGACTAAACCCGTAAATGTAAGAAAATGTAAAAAAATGCATATTTTACGAAAAACATTTTTTGCTAAAATGTCGTAAGGGGGGACCCTGTCGTAAAAATTCCAAAAAACGGACTTGCTTCAGCAGCACAATTCTGGTGCTGTAGTTGTAGGAGATGTCTCAAAAGGTCATCAGGAGTCCCTACAAAACCTAAAAATGGCATGAAATGCTTTTTTTTTGAAAACTTTTTTTCACAAAAAAAAATTCAAAAAACAGACTTGCTTCAGCAGCACAATTCTGGTGCTGTAGTTGTAGGAGATGTCTCAAAACGTCATCAGGAGTCCCGACTAAACCCGTAAATGTAAGAAAATGTAAAAAAATGCATATTTTACGAAAAACATTTTTTGCTAAAATGTCGTAAGGGGGGACCCTGTCGTAAAAACTCCAAAAAACGGACTTGCTTCAGCAGCACAATTCTGGTGCTGTAGTTGTAGGAGATGTCTCAAAACGTCATCAGGAGTCCCGACTAAACCCGTAAATGTAAGAAAATGTAAGAAAATGCATATTTTACGAAAAACATTTTTTGCTAAAATGTCGTAAGGGGGGACCCTGTCGTAAAAATTCCAAAAAACGGACTTGCTTCAGCAGCACAATTCTGGTGCTGTAGTTGTAGGAGATGTCTTAAAACGTCATCAGGAGTCCCGACAAAACCTACAAATGGCATAAAATGCTTTTTTTGGGAAAACTTTTTTTTTACAAAAAAAAATTTAAAAAACGGTCTTGTTTCAGCAGCACAATTCTGGTGCTGTAGTTGTAGGAGATGTCTCAAACCGTCATCAGGAGTCCCGACTAAACCCGTAAATGTAAGAAAATGTAAAAAAATGCATATTTTACAAAAAACATTTTTTGCTAAAATGTCGTAAGGGGGGACCCTGTCGTAAAAATTCCAAAAAACGGACTTGCTTCAGCAGCACAATTCTGGTGCTGTAGTTGTAGGAGATGTCTCAAAACGTCATCAGGAGTCCCTACAAAACCTAAAAATGGCATGAAATGCTTTTTTTTGGAAAACTTTTTTTCACAAAAAAAATTTCAAAAAACAGACTTTCTTCAGCAGCACAATTCTGGTGCTGTAGTTGTAGGAGATGTCTCAAAACGTCATCAGGAGTCCCAACTAAACCCGTAAATGTAAGAAAATGTAAAAAAATGCATATTTTACACAAAACATTTTTTGCTAAAATGTCGTAAGGGGGGACCCTGTCGTAAAAACTCAAAAAAACGGACTTGCTTCAGCAGCACAATTCTGGTGCTGTAGTTGTAGGAGATGTCTCAAAACGTCATCAGGAGTCCCTACAAAACCTAAAAATGGCATAAATGCTTTTTTTGGGAAAACTTTTTTTTTACAAAAATTTTTTTTAAAAACGGTCTTGTTTCAGCAGCACAATTCTGGTGCTGTAGTTGTAGGAGATGTCTCAAAACGTCATCAGGAGTCCCGACTAAACCCGTAAATGTAAGAAAATGTAAGAAAATGCATATTTTACGAAAAACATTTTTTGCTAAAATGTCGTAAGGGGGGGACCCTGTCGTAAAAACTCCAAAAGACGGACTTGCTTCAGCAGCACAATTCTGGTGCTGTAGTTGTAGGAGAAGTCTCAAAACGTCATCAGGAGTCCCGACTAAACCCGTAAATATAAGAAAATGTAAGAAAATGCATTTTTTACGCGAAACATTTTTTGCTAAAATGTCGTAAGGGGGGACCCTGTCGTAAAAACTCAAAAAAACGGACTTGCTTCAGCAGCACAATTCTGGTGCTGTAATTGTAGGAGATGTCTCAAAAGGTCATCAGGAGTCCCTACAAAACCTAAAAATGGCATGAAATGCTTTTTTTTGGAAAACTTTTTTTCACAAAAAAAATTTCAAAAAACAGACTTGCTTCAGCAGCCCAATTCTGGTGCTGTAGTTGTAGGAGATGTCTCAAAACGTCATCAGGAGTCCCGACTAAACCCGTAAATGTAAGAAAATGTAAAAAAATGCATATTTTACGAAAAACATTTTTTGCTAAAATGTCGTAAGGGGGGACCCTGTCGTAAAAACTCCAAAAAACAGACTTGCTTCAGCAGCACAATTCTGGTGCTGTAGTTGTAGGAGATGTCTCAAAAGGTCATAAGGAGTCCCTACAAAACCTAAAAATGGCATGAAATGCTTTTTTCTGGAAAACTTTTTTTCACAAAAAAAAATTCAAAAAACAGACTTGCTTCAGCAGCCCAATTCTGGTGCTGTAGTTGTAGGAGATGTCTCAAAACGTCATCAGGAGTCCCGACTAAACCCGTAAATGTAAGAAAATGTAAGAAAATGCATATTTTACGAAAAACATTTTTTGCTAAAATGTCGTAAGGGGGGACCCTGTCGTAAAAACTCCAAAAAACGGACTTGCTTCAGCAGCACAATTCTGGTGCTGTAGTTGTAGGAGATGTCTCAAAACGTCATCAGGAGTCCCGACTAAACCCGAAAATGGAAGAAATTAGAAGAAAATGCATATTTTGGGAAAAAAAATATTTAGCAAAATGTCGTAAAAAAAATTCAAAAAAACGGACTTGCTTCAGCAGCACAATTCTGGTGCTGTAGTTGTAGGAGATGTCTCAAAACGTCATCAGGAGTCCCGACTAAACCCGTAAATGTAAGAAAATGTAAGAAAATGCATATTTTACGAAAAACATTTTTTGCTAAAATGTCGTAAGGGGGGACCCTGTCGTAAAAACTCCAAAAAACGGACTTGCTTCAGCAGCACAATTCTGGTGCTGTAGTTGTAGGAGATGTCTCAAAACGTCATCAGGAGTCCCTACAAAACCTAAAAATGGCATAAATGCTTTTTTTGGGAAAACTTTTTTTTTACAAAAAAAAATTTAAAAAACGGTCTTGTTTCAGCAGCACAATTTTGGTGCTGTAGTTGTAGGAGATGTCTCAAAACGTCATCAGGAGTCCCGACTAAACCCGTAAATGTAAGAAAATGTAAGAAAAGGCATTTTTTAAGAAAAACATTTTTTGCTAAAATGTCGTAAGGGGGGACCCTGTCGTAAAAATTCCAAAAAACGGACTTGCTTCAGCAGCACAATTCTGGTGCTGTAGTTGTAGGAGATGTCTCAAAACGTCATCAGGAGTCCCTACAAAACCTAAAAATGGCATGAAATGCTTTTTTTTGGAAAACTTTTTTTCACAAAAATTTTTTCAAAAAACAGACTTGCTTCAGCAGCTTAATTCTGGTGCTGTAGTTGTAGGAGATGTCTCAAAAAGTCATCAGGAGTCCCGACTAAACCCGTAAATGTAAGAAAATGTAAAAAAATGCATATTTTACGAAGAACATTTTTTGCTAAAACGTCGTAAGGGGGGACCCTGTCGTAAAAATTCCAAAAAACGGACTTGCTTCAGCAGCACAATTCTGGTGCTGTAGTTGTAGGAGATGTCTCAAAACGTCATCAGGAGTCCCGACTAAACCCGTAAATGTAAGAAAATGCATTTTTTAAGAAAAATTTTTTTTGCTAAAATGTCGTAAGGGGGGACCCTGTCGTAAAAATGCCAAAAAACGGACTTGCTTCAGCAACACAATTCTGGTGCTGTAGTTGTAGGAGATGTCTCAAAACGTCATCAGGAGTCCCTACAAAACCTAAAAATGGCATGAAATGCTTTTTTTTGGAAAACTTTTTTTCACAAAAATTTTTTCAAAAAACAGACTTGCTTCAGCAGCTTAATTCTGGTGCTGTAGTTGTAGGAGATGTCTCAAAAAGTCATCAGGAGTCCCGACTAAACCCGTAAATATAAGAAAATGTAAGAAAATGCATTTTTTACGCGAAGCATTTTTTGCTAAAATGTCGTAAGGGGGGACCCTGTCGTAAAAATTCAAAAAAACGGACTTGCTTCAGCAGCACAATTCTGGTGCTGTAGTTGTAGGAGATGTCTCAAAACGTCATCAGGAGTCCCGACTAAACCCGTAAATGTAAGAAAAGGCATTTTTTAAGAAAAATTTTTTTTGCTAAAATGTCGTAAGGGGGGACCCTGTCGTAAAAATGCCAAAAAACGGACTTGCTTCAGCAACACAATTCTGGTGCTGTAGTTGTAGGAGATGTCTCAAAACGTCATCAGGAGTCCCTACAAAACCTAAAAATGGCATAAAATGCTTTTTTTGGGAAAACTTTTTTTTTACAAATTTTTTTTCCAAAAAACGAACTTGCTTCAGCAGCACAATTCTGGTGCTGTAGTTGTAGGAGATGTCTCAAAACGTCATCAGGAGTCCCGACTAAACCCGAAAATGGAAGAAATTAGAAGAAAATTCATATTTTACGGAAAAAAAATATTTTACAAAATGTCGTAAAAAAAATTCAAAAAAACGGACTTGCTTCAGCAACACAATTCTGGTGCTGTAGTTGTAGGAGATGTCTCAAAACGTCATCAGGAGTCCCGACTAAACCCGTAAATGTAGGAAAATGTAAGAAAATGCATTTTTTAAGAAAAACATTTTTTGCTAAAATGTCGTAAGGGGGGACCCTGTCGTAAAAATTCCAAAAAACGGACTTGCTTCAGCAGCACAATTCTGGTGCTGTAGTTGTAGGACATGTCTCAAAACGTCATCAGGAGTCCCGACTAAACCCGTAAATGTAAAAAAATGTAAGAAAATGCATTTTTTACGAAAAACATTTTTTGCTCAAATGTCGTAAAAATGCCAAAAAACGGACTTGCTTCAGCAGTACAATTCTGGTGCTGTAGTTGTAGGAGATGTCTCAAAACGTCATCAGGAGTCCCTACAAAACCTAAAAATGGCATAAAATGCTTTTTTTGGGAAAACTTTTTTTTTACAAAAAAAAATTCAAAAAACAGACTTGCTTCAGCAGCACAATTCTGGTGCTGTAGTTGTAGGAGCTGTCTCAAAACGTCATCAGGAGTCCCGACTAAACCCATAAATGTAAGAAAATGTAAGAAAATGCATTTTTTACGAAAAACATTTTTTGCTAAAATGTCGTAAGGGGGGAGGACCCTGTCGTAAAAATTCCAAAAAACGGACTTGCTTCAGCAGCACAATTCTGGTGCTGTAGTTGTAGGAGATGTCTCAAAACGTCATCAGGAGTCCCGACTAAACCCGTAAATGTAAGAAAATGTAAGAAAATGCATTTTTTACGCGAAACATTTTTTGCTAAAATGTAATTCAAAAAAACGGACTTGCTTCAGCAGCACAATTCTGGTGCTGTAGTTGTAGGAGATGTCTCAAAACGTCATCAGGAGTCCCGACTAAACCCGTAAATGTAAAAAAATGCATATTTTACAAAAAACATTTTTTGCTAAAATGTCGTAAGGGGGGACCCTGTCGTAAAAACTCCAAAAAACGGATTTGCTTCAGCAGCACAATTCTGGTGCTGTAGTTGTAGGAGATGTCTCAAAAGGTCATCAGGCGTCCCTACAAAACCTAAAAATGGCATGAAATGCTTTTTTTTGGAAAACTTTTTTTCACAAGAAAAAATTCAAAAAACAGACTTGCTTCAGCAGCCCAATTCTGGTGCTGTAGTTGTAGGAGATGTCTCAAAATGTCATCAGGAGTCCCGACTAAACCCGTAAATGTAAGAAAATGTAAAAAAATGCATATTTTACGAAAAACATTTTTTGCTAAAATGTCGTAAGGGGGAACCCTGTCGTAAAAACTCCAAAAAACGGACTTGCTTCAGCAGCACAATTCTGGTGCTGTAGTTGTAGGAGAAGTCTCAAAACGTCATCAGGAGTCCTGACTAAACCCGTAAATGTAAGAAAATGCATTTTTTACGAAAAACATTTTTTGCTAAAATGTCGTAAGGGGGGACCCTGTCGTAAAAATTCCAAAAAACGGACTTGCTTCAGCAGCACAATTCTGGTGCTGTAGTCGTAGGAGATGTCTCAAAACGTCATCAGGAGTCCCGACTAAACCCGTAAATGTAAGAAAATGCATTTTTTAAGAAAAACATTTTTTGCTAAAATGTCGTAAGGGGGGACCCTGTCGTAAAAATTCCAAAAAACGGACTTGCTTCAGCAGCACAATTCTGGTGCTGTAGTTGTAGGAGATGTCTCAAAACGTCATCAGGAGTCCCTACAAAACCTAAAAATGGCATAAAATGCTTTTTTTGGGAAAACTTTATTTTTACGAAAATTTTTTTAAAAAACGGTATTGTTTCAGCAGCACAATTCTGGTGCTGTAGTTGTAGGAGATGTCTCAAAACGTCATCAGGAGTCCCGACTAAACCCGTAAATGTAAGAAAATGTAAGAAAATGCATTTTTTACGCGAAACATTTTTTGGTAAAATGTCGTAAGGGGGGACCCTGTCGTAAAAATTCCAAAAAATGGATTTGCTTCAGCAGCACAATTCTGGTGCTGTAGTTGTAGGAGATGTCTCAAAACGTCATCAGGAGTCCTTACAAAACCTAAAAATGGCATAAAATGCTTTTTTTGGGAGAACTTTTTTTTTTACAAAAAAATTTTTAAAAAACGGTCTTGTTTCAGCAGCACAATTCTGGTGCTGTAGTTGTAGGAGATGTCTCAAAACGTCATCAGGAGTCCCGAATAAACCCGTAAATGTAAGAAAATGTAAGAAAATGCATATTTTACGAAAAACATTTTTTGCTAAAATGTCGTAAGGGGGGACCCTGTCGTAAAAACTCCAAAAAACGGACTTGCTTCAGCAGCACAATTCTGGTGCTGTAGTTGTAGGAGATGTCTCAAAACGTCATCAGGAGTCCCGACTAACCCCGTAAATGTAAGAAAATGTAAAAAAAAATGCATATTTTACAAAAAACATTTTTTGCTAAAATGTCGTAAGGGGGGACCCTGTCGTAAAAACTCCAAAAAACGGACTTGCTTCAGCAGCACAATTCTGGTGCTGTAGTTGTAGGAGATGTCTCAAAAGGTCATCAGGAGTCCCTACAAAACCTAAAAATGGCATGAAATGCTTTTTTTTGGAAAACTTTTTTTCACAAAAAAAATTTCAAAAAACAGACTTGCTTCAGCAGCCCAATTCTGGTGCTGTAGTTGTAGGAGATGTCTCAAAACGTCATCAGGAGTCCCGACTAAACCCGTAAATATAAGAAAATGTAAGAAAATGCATTTTTTACGCGAAACATTTTTTGCTAAAATGTCGTAAGGGGGGACCCTGTCGTAAAAATTCAAAAAAACGGACTTGCTTCAGCAGCACAATTCTGGTGCTGTTGTTGTAGGAGATGTCTCAAAACGTCATCAGGAGTCCCTACAAAACCTAAAAATGGCATGAAATGCTTTTTTTTGGAAAACTTTTTTTCACAAAAAAAAAATTCAAAAAACAGACTTGCTTCAGCAGCACAATTCTGGTGCTGTAGTTGTAGGAGATGTCTCAAAACGTCATAAGGAGTCCCGACTAAACCCGTAAATGTAAGAAAATGTAAGAAAATGCATATTTTACGAAAAACATTTTTTGCTAAAATGTCGTAAGGGGGGACCATGTCGTAAAAACTCCAAAAAACGGACTTGCTTCAGCAGCACAATTCTGGTGCTGTAGTTGTAGGAGATGTCTTAAAACGTCATCAGGAGTCCCGACAAAACCTAAAAATGGCATGAAATGCTTTTTTTTGGAAAACTTTTTTTCACAAAAAAAATTCAAAAAACAGACTTGCTTCAGCAGCCCAATTCTGGTGCTGTAGTTGTAGGAGATGTCTCAAAACGTCATCAGGAGTCCCGACTAAACCCGTAAATGTAAGAAAATGCATATTTTACGAAAAACATTTTTTGCTAAAATGTCGTAAGGGGGGACCCTGTCGTAAAAACTCCAAAAAACGGACTTGCTTCAGCAGCACAATTCTGGTGCTGTAGTTGTAGGAGATGTCTCAAAACGTCATCAGGAGTCCCTACAAAACCTAAAAATGGCATAAATGCTTTTTTTGGGAAAACTTTTTTTTTACAAAAAAAAAATTAAAAAACGGTCTTGTTTCAGCAGCACAATTCTGGTGCTGTAGTTGTAGGAGATGTCTCAAAACGTCATCAGGAGTCCCGACTAAACCCGTAAATGTAAGAAAATGCATTTTTTACGAGAAACATTTTTTGCTAAAATGTCGTAAGGGGGGACCCTGTCGTAAAAACTCAAAAAAACGGACTTTCTTCAGCAGCACAATTCTGGTGCTGTAGTTGTAGGAGATGTCTCAAAAGGTCATCAGGAGTCCCTACAAAACCTAAAAATGGCATGAAATGCTTTTTTTTGGAAAACTTTTTTTCACAAAAAAAAATTCAAAAAACAGACTTGCTTCAGCAGCCCAATTCTGGTGCTGTAGTTGTAGGAGATGTCTCAAAACGTCATCAGGAGTCCCGACTAAACCCGTAAATGTAAGAAAATGTAAAAAAATGCATATTTTACGAAAAACATTTTTTGCTAAAATGTCGTAAGGGGGGACCCTGTCGTAAAAAGTCCAAAAAACGGACTTGCTTCAGCAGCACAATTCTGGTGCTGTAGTTGTAGGAGATGTCTCAAAACGTCATCAGGAGTCCCGACTAAACCCGTAAATATAAGAAAATGTAAGAAAATGCATTTTTTACGCGAAACATTTTTTGCTAAAATGTCGTAAGGGGGGACCCTGTCGTAAAAACTCCAAAAGACGGACTTGCTTCAGCAGCACAATTCTGGTGCTGTAGTTGTAGGAGATGTCTCAAAAGGTCATCAGGAGTCCCTACAAAACCTAAAAATGGCATGAAATGCTTTTTTTTGGAAAACTTTTTTTCACAAAAAAAAATTCAAAAAACAGACTTGCTTCAGCAGCACAATTCTGGTGCTGTAGTTGTAGGAGATGTCTCAAAACGTCATCAGGAGTCCCGACTAAACCCGTAAATGTAAGAAAATGTAAAAAAAATGCATATTTTACGAAAAACATTTTTTGCTAAAATGTCGTAAGGGGGTACCCTGTCGTAAAAATTCCAAAAAACGGACTTGCTTCAGCAGCACACTTCTGGTGCTATAGTTGTAGGAGATGTCTTAAAACGTCATCAGGAGTCCCGACAAAACCTAAAAATGGCATAAAATGCTTTTTTTGGGAAAACTTTTTTTTTACAAAATTTTTTTTTAAAAACGGTCTTGTTTCAGCAGCACAATTCTGGTGCTGTAGTTGTAGGAGATGTCTCAAAAGGTCATCAGGAGTCCCTACAAAACCTAAAAATGGCATGAAATGCTTTTTTTTGGAAAACTTTTTTTCACAAAAAAAAATTCAAAAAACAGACTTGCTTCAGCAGCCCAATTCTGGTGCTGTAGTTGTAGGAGATGTCTCAAAACGTCATCAGGAGTCCCAACTAAACCCGTAAATGTAAGAAAATGTAAAAAAATGCATATTTTACACAAAACATTTTTTGCTAAAATGTCGTAAGGGGGGACCCTGTCGTAAAAACTCAAAAAAACGGACTTGCTTCAGCAGCACAATTCTGGTGCTGTAGTTGTAGGAGATGTCTCAAAACGTCATCAGGAGTCCCTACAAAACCTAAAAATGGCATAAATGCT
This sequence comes from Entelurus aequoreus, assembly GCF_033978785.1. Taxonomy (NCBI): domain Eukaryota; kingdom Metazoa; phylum Chordata; class Actinopteri; order Syngnathiformes; family Syngnathidae; genus Entelurus; species Entelurus aequoreus. The sequence continues at coordinate 138,149 of NW_026908001.1, read as the reverse complement.
TTTTTTGGGAAAACTTTTTTTTTACAAAAATTTTTTTAAAAAACGGTCTTGTTTCAGCAGCACAATTCTGGTGCTGTAGTTGTAGGAGATGTCTCAAAACGTCATCAGGAGTCCCGACTAAACCCGTAAATGTAAGAAAATGTAAGAAAATGCATATTTTACGAAAAACATTTTTTGCTAAAATGTCGTAAGGGGGGGACCCTGTCGTAAAAACTCCAAAAGACGGACTTGCTTCAGCAGCACAATTCTGGTGCTGTAGTTGTAGGAGAAGTCTCAAAACGTCATCAGGAGTCCCGACTAAACCCGTAAATATAAGAAAATGTAAGAAAATGCATTTTTTACGCGAAACATTTTTTGCTAAAATGTCGTAAGGGGGGACCCTGTCGTAAAAACTCAAAAAAACGGACTTGCTTCAGCAGCACAATTCTGGTGCTGTAATTGTAGGAGATGTCTCAAAAGGTCATCAGGAGTCCCTACAAAACCTAAAAATGGCATGAAATGCTTTTTTTTGGAAAACTTTTTTTCACAAAAAAAAATTCAAAAAACAGACTTGCTTCAGCAGCCCAATTCTGGTGCTGTAGTTGTAGGAGATGTCTCAAAACGTCATCAGGAGTCCCGACTAAACCCGTAAATGTAAGAAAATGTAAAAAAATGCATATTTTACGAAAAACATTTTTTGCTAAAATGTCGTAAGGGGGGACCCTGTCGTAAAAACTCCAAAAAACAGACTTGCTTCAGCAGCACAATTCTGGTGCTGTAGTTGTAGGAGATGTCTCAAAAGGTCATAAGGAGTCCCTACAAAACCTAAAAATGGCATGAAATGCTTTTTTCTGGAAAACTTTTTTTCACAAAAAAAAATTCAAAAAACAGACTTGCTTCAGCAGCCCAATTCTGGTGCTGTAGTTGTAGGAGATGTCTCAAAACGTCATCAGGAGTCCCGACTAAACCCGTAAATGTAAGAAAATGTAAGAAAATGCATATTTTACGAAAAACATTTTTTTGCTAAAATGTCGTAAGGGGGGACCCTGTCGTAAAAACTCCAAAAAACGGACTTGCTTCAGCAGCACAATTCTGGTGCTGTAGTTGTAGGAGATGTCTCAAAACGTCATCAGGAGTCCCGACTAAACCCGAAAATGGAAGAAATTAGAAGAAAATGCATATTTTAGGGAAAAAAAATATTTAGCAAAATGTCGTAAAAAAAATTCAAAAAAACGGACTTGCTTCAGCAGCACAATTCTGGTGCTGTAGTTGTAGGAGATGTCTCAAAACGTCATCAGGAGTCCCGACTAAACCCGTAAATGTAAGAAAATGTAAGAAAATGCATATTTTACGAAAAACATTTTTTGCTAAAATGTCGTAAGGGGGGACCCTGTCGTAAAAATTCCAAAAAAACGGACTTGCTTCAGCAGCACAATTCTGGTGCTGTAGTTGTAGGAGATGTCTCAAAACGTCATCAGGAGTCCCTACAAAACCTAAAAATGGCATAAATGCTTTTTTTGGGAAAACTTTTTTTTTACAAAAAAAAATTTAAAAAACGGTCTTGTTTCAGCAGCACAATTTTGGTGCTGTAGTTGTAGGAGATGTCTCAAAACGTCATCAGGAGTCCCGACTAAACCCGTAAATGTAAGAAAATGTAAGAAAAGGCATTTTTTAAGAAAAACATTTTTTGCTAAAATGTCGAAGGGGGGACCCTGTCGTAAAAATTCCAAAAAACGGACTTGCTTCAGCAGCACAATTCTGGTGCTGTAGTTGTAGGAGATGTCTCAAAGCGTCATCAGGAGTCCCGACTAAACCCGTAAATGTAAGAAAATGTAAGAAAATGCATTTTTTAAGAAAAACATTTTTTTGCTAAAATGTCGTAAGGGGGGACCCTGTCGTAAAAATTCAAAAAAACGGACTTGCTTCAGCAGTACAATTCTGGTGCTGTAGTTGTAGGAGATGTCTCAAAACGTCATCAGGAGTCCCTACAAAACCTAAAAATGGCATGAAATGCTTTTTTTTGGAAAACTTTTTTTCACAAAAATTTTTTCAAAAAACAGACTTGCTTCAGCAGCTTAATTCTGGTGCTGTAGTTGTAGGAGATGTCTCAAAAAGTCATCAGGAGTCCCGACTAAACCCGTAAATGTAAGAAAATGTAAAAAAATGCATATTTTACGAAGAACATTTTTTGCTAAAACGTCGTAAGGGGGGACCCTGTCGTAAAAATTCCAAAAAACGGACTTGCTTCAGCAGCACAATTCTGGTGCTGTAGTTGTAGGAGATGTCTCAAAACGTCATCAGGAGTCCCGACTAAACCCGTAAATGTAAGAAAATGCATTTTTTAAGAAAATTTTTTTTTGCTAAAATGTCGTAAGGGGGGACCCTGTCGTAAAAATGCCAAAAAAACGGACTTGCTTCAGCAACACAATTCTGGTGCTGTAGTTGTAGGAGATGTCTCAAAACGTCATCAGGAGTCCCTACAAAACCTAAAAATGGCATGAAATGCTTTTTTTTGGAAAACTTTTTTCACAAAAATTTTTTCAAAAAACAGACTTGCTTCAGCAGCTTAATTCTGGTGCTGTAGTTGTAGGAGATGTCTCAAAAAGTCATCAGGAGTCCCGACTAAACCCGTAAATATAAGAAAATGTAAGAAAATGCATTTTTTACGCGAAGCATTTTTTGCTAAAATGTCGTAAGGGGGGACCCTGTCGTAAAAATTCAAAAAAACGGACTTGCTTCAGCAGCACAATTCTGTGCTGTAGTTGTAGGAGATGTCTCAAAACGTCATCAGGAGTCCCGACTAAACCCGTAAATGTAAGAAAAGGCATTTTTTAAGAAAATTTTTTTTGCTAAAATGTCGTAAGGGGGGACCCTGTCGTAAAAATGCCAAAAAAACGGACTTGCTTCAGCAACACAATTCTGGTGCTGTAGTTGTAGGAGATGTCTCAAAACGTCATCAGGAGTCCCTACAAAACCTAAAAATGGCATAAAATGCTTTTTTTGGGAAAACTTTTTTTTTACAAATTTTTTTTCCAAAAAACGAACTTGCTTCAGCAGCACAATTCTGGTGCTGTAGTTGTAGGAGATGTCTCAAACGTCATCAGGAGTCCCGACTAAACCCGAAAATGGAAGAAATTTGAAGAAAATTCATATTTTACGGAAAAAAAATATTTTGCAAAATGTCGTAAAAAAATTCAAAAAAACGGACTTGCTTCAGCAACACAATTCTGGTGCTGTAGTTGTAGGAGATGTCTCAAAACGTCATCAGGAGTCCCGACTAAACCCGTAAATGTAGGAAAATGTAAGAAAATGCATTTTTTAAGAAAAACATTTTTTGCTAAAATGTCGTAAGGGGGGACCCTGTCGTAAAAATTCCAAAAAACGGACTTGCTTCAGCAGCACAATTCTGGTGCTGTAGTTGTAGGACATGTCTCAAAACGTCATCAGGAGTCCCGACTAAACCCGTAAATGTAAAAAAATGTAAGAAAATGCATTTTTTACGAAAAACATTTTTGCTCAAATGTCGTAAAAATGCCAAAAAACGGACTTGCTTCAGCAGTACAATTCTGGTGCTGTAGTTGTAGGAGATGTCTCAAAACGTCATCAGGAGTCCCTACAAAACCTAAAAATGGCATAAAATGCTTTTTTTGGGAAAACTTTTTTTTTTACAAAAAAAAATTCAAAAAACAGACTTGCTTCAGCAGCACAATTCTGGTGCTGTAGTTGTAGGAGATGTCTCAAAAGGTCATAAGGAGTCCCTACAAAACCTAAAAATGGCATGAAATGCTTTTTTCTGGAAAACTTTTTTTCACAAAAAAAAATTCAAAAAACAGACTTGCTTCAGCAGCCCAATTCTGGTGCTGTAGTTGTAGGAGATGTCTCAAAACGTCATCAGGAGTCCCGACTAAACCCGTAAATGTAAGAAAATGTAAGAAAATGCATATTTTACGAAAAACATTTTTTGCTAAAATGTCGTAAGGGGGGACCCTGTCGTAAAAACTCCAAAAAACGGACTTGCTTCAGCAGCACAATTCTGGTGCTGTAGTTGTAGGAGATGTCTCAAAACGTCATCAGGAGTCCCGACTAAACCCGAAAATGGAAGAAATTAGAAGAAAATGCATATTTTAGGGAAAAAAAATATTTAGCAAAATGTCGTAAAAAAAATTCAAAAAAACGGACTTGCTTCAGCAGCACAATTCTGGTGCTGTAGTTGTAGGAGATGTCTCAAAAACGTCATCAGGAGTCCCGACTAAACCCGTAAATGTAAGAAAATGTAAGAAAATGCATATTTTACGAAAAACATTTTTTGCTAAAATGTCGTAAGGGGGGACCCTGTCGTAAAAATTCCAAAAAACGGACTTGCTTCAGCAGCACAATTCTGGTGCTGTAGTTGTAGGAGATGTCTCAAAACGTCATCAGGAGTCCCTACAAAACCTAAAAATGGCATAAATGCTTTTTTTGGGAAAACTTTTTTTTTACAAAAAAAAATTTAAAAAACGGTCTTGTTTCAGCAGCACAATTTTGGTGCTGTAGTTGTAGGAGATGTCTCAAAACGTCATCAGGAGTCCCGACTAAACCCGTAATGTAAGAAAATGTAAGAAAAGGCATTTTTTAAGAAAAACATTTTTTGCTAAAATGTCGTAAGGGGGGACCCTGTCGTAAAAATTCCAAAAAACGGACTTGCTTCAGCAGCACAATTCTGGTGCTGTAGTTGTAGGAGATGTCTCAAAGCGTCATCAGGAGTCCCGACTAAACCCGTAAATGTAAGAAAATGTAAGAAAATGCATTTTTTAAGAAAAACATTTTTTGCTAAAATGTCGTAAGGGGGGACCCTGTCGTAAAAATTCAAAAAAACGGACTTGCTTCAGCAGTACAATTCTGGTGCTGTAGTTGTAGGAGATGTCTCAAAACGTCATCAGGAGTCCCTACAAAACCTAAAAATGGCATGAAATGCTTTTTTTTGGAAAACTTTTTTTCACAAAAATTTTTTCAAAAAACCAGACTTGCTTCAGCAGCTTAATTCTGGTGCTGTAGTTGTAGGAGATGTCTCAAAAAGTCATCAGGAGTCCCGACTAAACCCGTAAATGTAAGAAAATGTAAAAAAAATGCATATTTTACGAAGAACATTTTTTGCTAAAACGTCGTAAGGGGGGACCCTGTCGTAAAAATTCCAAAAAACGGACTTGCTTCAGCAGCACAATTCTGGTGCTGTAGTTGTAGGAGATGTCTCAAAACGTCATCAGGAGTCCCTACAAAACCTAAAAATGGCATAAAATGCTTTTTTTGGGAAAACTTTTTTTTTACAAATTTTTTTTCCAAAAAACGAACTTGCTTCAGCAGCACAATTCTGGTGCTGTAGTTGTAGGAGATGTCTCAAAACGTCATCAGGAGTCCCGACTAAACCCGAAAATGGAAGAAATTTGAAGAAAATTCATATTTTACGGAAAAAAAATATTTGCAAAATGTCGTAAAAAAATTCAAAAAAACGGACTTGCTTCAGCAACACAATTCTGGTGCTGTAGTTGTAGGAGATGTCTCAAAACGTCATCAGGAGTCCCGACTAAACCCGTAAATGTAGGAAAATGTAAGAAAATGCATTTTTTAAGAAAAACATTTTTTGCTAAAATGTCGTAAGGGGGGACCCTGTCGTAAAAATTCCAAAAAACGGACTTGCTTCAGCAGCACAATTCTGGTGCTGTAGTTGTAGGACATGTCTCAAAACGTCATCAGGAGTCCCGACTAAACCCGTAAATGTAAAAAAATGTAAGAAAATGCATTTTTTACGAAAAACATTTTTTGCTCAAATGTCGTAAAAATGCCAAAAAAACGGACTTGCTTCAGCAGTACAATTCTGGTGCTGTAGTTGTAGGAGATGTCTCAAAACGTCATCAGGAGTCCCTACAAAACCTAAAAATGGCATAAAATGCTTTTTTTGGGAAAACTTTTTTTTACAAAAAAAAATTCAAAAAACAGACTTGCTTCAGCAGCACAATTCTGGTGCTGTAGTTGTAGGAGCTGTCTCAAAACGTCATCAGGAGTCCCGACTAAACCCATAAATGTAAGAAAATGTAAGAAAATGCATTTTTTACGAAAAACATTTTTTGCTAAAATGTCGTAAGGGGGGACCCTGTCGTAAAAATTCCAAAAAACTGACTTGCTTCAGCAGCACAATTCTGGTGCTGTAGTTGTAGGAGATGTCTTAAAACGTCATCAGGAGTCCCTACAAAACCTAAAAATGGCATAAAATGCTTTTTTTGGGAAAACTTTTTTTTTTACAAAAAAAATTTCAAAAAACGGACTTGTTTGAGCAGCACAATTCTGGTGCTGTAGTTGTAGGAGATGTCTCAAAACGTCATCAGGAGTCCTGACTAAACCCTTAAATGTAAGAAAATGTAAGAAAATGCATTTTTTACGAAAAACATTTTTGCTAAAATGTCGTAAGGGGGGAGGACCCTGTCGTAAAAATTCCAAAAAACGGACTTGCTTCAGCAGCACAATTCTGGTGCTGTAGTTGTAGGAGATGTCTCAAAACGTCATCAGGAGTCCCGACTAAACCCGTAAATGTAAGAAAATGTAAGAAAATGCATTTTTTACGCGAAACATTTTTGCTAAAATGTAATTCAAAAAAACGGACTTGCTTCAGCAGCACAATTCTGGTGCTGTAGTTGTAGGAGATGTCTCAAAACGTCATCAGGAGTCCCGACTAAACCCGTAAATGTAAAAAAATGCATATTTTACAAAAACATTTTTTGCTAAAATGTCGTAAGGGGGGACCCTGTCGTAAAAACTCCAAAAAACGGATTTGCTTCAGCAGCACAATTCTGGTGCTGTAGTTGTAGGAGATGTCTCAAAAGGTCATCAGGCGTCCCTACAAAACCTAAAAATGGCATGAAATGCTTTTTTTTGGAAAACTTTTTTTCACAAGAAAAAATTCAAAAACAGACTTGCTTCAGCAGCCCAATTCTGGTGCTGTAGTTGTAGGAGATGTCTCAAAATGTCATCAGGAGTCCGACTAAACCCGTAAATGTAAGAAAATGTAAAAAAATGCATATTTTACGAAAAACATTTTTTGCTAAAATGTCGTAAGGGGGAACCCTGTCGTAAAAACTCCAAAAAACGGACTTGCTTCAGCAGCACAATTCTGGTGCTGTAGTTGTAGGAGAAGTCTCAAAACGTCATCAGGAGTCCTGACTAAACCCGTAAATGTAAGAAAATGCATTTTTTACGAAAAACATTTTTTGCTAAAATGTCGTAAGGGGGGACCCTGTCGTAAAAATTCCAAAAAACGGACTTGCTTCAGCAGCACAATTCTGGTGCTGTAGTCGTAGGAGATGTCTCAAAACGTCATCAGGAGTCCCGACTAAACCCGTAAATGTAAGAAAATGCATTTTTTAAGAAAAACATTTTTTGCTAAAATGTCGTAAGGGGGGACCCTGTCGTAAAAATTCCAAAAAACGGACTTGCTTCAGCAGCACAATTCTGGTGCTGTAGTTGTAGGAGATGTCTCAAAACGTCATCAGGAGTCCCTACAAAACCTAAAATGGCATAAAATGCTTTTTTTGGGAAAACTTTATTTTTACGAAAAATTTTTTAAAAAACGGTATTGTTTCAGCAGCACAATTCTGGTGCTGTAGTTGTAGGAGATGTCTCAAAACGTCATCAGGAGTCCCGACTAAACCCGTAAATGTAAGAAAATGCATTTTTTACGCGAAACATTTTTTGGTAAAATGTCGTAAGGGGGGACCCTGTCGTAAAAATTCCAAAAAATGGATTTGCTTCAGCAGCACAATTCTGGTGCTGTAGTTGTAGGAGATGTCTCAAAACGTCATCAGGAGTCCTTACAAAACCTAAAAATGGCATAAAATGCTTTTTTTGGGAGAACTTTTTTTTTTACAAAAAAATTTTTAAAAAACGGTCTTGTTTCAGCAGCACAATTCTGGTGCTGTAGTTGTAGGAGATGTCTCAAAACGTCATCAGGAGTCCCGAATAAACCCGTAAATGTAAGAAAATGTAAGAAAATGCATATTTTACGAAAAACATTTTTTGCTAAAATGTCGTAAGGGGGGACCCTGTCGTAAAAACTCCAAAAAACGGACTTGCTTCAGCAGCACAATTGTGGTGCTGTAGTTGTAGGAGATGTCTCAAAACGTCATCAGGAGTCCCGACTAACCCCGTAAATGTAAGAAAATGTAAAAAAAAATGCATATTTTACAAAAAACATTTTTGCTAAAATGTCGTAAGGGGGGACCCTGTCGTAAAAACTCCAAAAAACGACTTGCTTCAGCAGCACAATTCTGGTGCTGTAGTTGTAGGAGATGTCTCAAAAGGTCATCAGGAGTCCCTACAAAACCTAAAAATGGCATGAAATGCTTTTTTTTGGAAAACTTTTTTTCACAAAAAAAATTTCAAAAAACAGACTTGCTTCAGCAGCCCAATTCTGGTGCTGTAGTTGTAGGAGATGTCTCAAAACGTCATCAGGAGTCCCGACTAAACCCGTAAATATAAGAAAATGTAAGAAAATGCATTTTTTACGCGAAACATTTTTTGCTAAAATGTCGTAAGGGGGGACCCTGTCCGTAAAAATTCAAAAAAACGGACTTGCTTCAGCAGCACAATTCTGGTGCTGTTGTTGTAGGAGATGTCTCAAAACGTCATCAGGAGTCCCTACAAAACCTAAAAATGGCATGAAATGCTTTTTTTTGGAAACTTTTTTTCACAAAAAAAAAATTCAAAAAACAGACTTGCTTCAGCAGCACAATTCTGGTGCTGTAGTTGTAGGAGATGTCTCAAAACGTCATAAGGAGTCCCGACTAAACCCGTAAATGTAAGAAAATGTAAGAAAATGCATATTTTACGAAAAACATTTTTTGCTAAAATGTCGTAAGGGGGGACCCTGTCGTAAAAACTCCAAAAAACGGACTTGCTTCAGCAGCACAATTCTGGTGCTGTAGTTGTAGGAGATGTCTTAAAACGTCATCAGGAGTCCCGACAAAACCTAAAAATGGCATGAAATGCTTTTTTTTGGAAAACTTTTTTTCACAAAAAAAATTCAAAAAACAGACTTGCTTCAGCAGCCCAATTCTGGTGCTGTAGTTGTAGGAGATGTCTCAAAACGTCATCAGGAGTCCCGACTAAACCCGTAAATGTAAGAAAATGCATATTTTACGAAAAACATTTTTTGCTAAAATGTCGTAAGGGGGGACCCTGTCGTAAAAACTCCAAAAAACGGACTTGCTTCAGCAGCACAATTCTGGTGCTGTAGTTGTAGGAGATGTCTCAAAACGTCATCAGGAGTCCCGACTAAACCCGTAAATATAAGAAAATGTAAGAAAATGCATATTTTACGAAAAACATTTTTTGCTAAAATGTCGTAAGGGGGGACCCTGTCGTAAAAACTCCAAAAAACGGACTTGCTTCAGCAGCACAATTCTGGTGCTGTTGTTGTAGGAGATGTCTCAAAACGTCATCAGGAGTCCCTACAAAACCTAAAAATGGCATGAAATGCTTTTTTTTGGAAAACTTTTTTTCACAAAAAAAAAATTCAAAAAACAGACTTGCTTCAGCAGCACAATTCTGGTGCTGTAGTTGTAGGAGATGTCTCAAAACGTCATAAGGAGTCCCGACTAAACCCGTAAATGTAAGAAAATGTAAGAAAATGCATATTTTACGAAAAACATTTTTTGCTAAAATGTCGTAAGGGGGGACCCTGTCGTAAAAACTCCAAAAAACGGACTTGCTTCAGCAGCACAATTCTGGTGCTGTAGTTGTAGGAGATGTCTTAAAACGTCATCAGGAGTCCCGACAAAACCTAAAAATGGCATGAAATGCTTTTTTTTGGAAAACTTTTTTTCACAAAAAAAATTCAAAAAACAGACTTGCTTCAGCAGCCCAATTCTGGTGCTGTAGTTGTAGGAGATGTCTCAAAACGTCATCAGGAGTCCCGACTAAACCCGTAAATGTAAGAAAATGCATATTTTACGAAAAACATTTTTTGCTAAAATGTCGTAAGGGGGGACCCTGTCGTAAAAACTCCAAAAAACGGACTTGCTTCAGCAGCACAATTCTGGTGCTGTAGTTGTAGGAGATGTCTCAAAACGTCATCAGGAGTCCCTACAAAACCTAAAAATGGCATAAATGCTTTTTTTGGGAAAACTTTTTTTTTACAAAAAAAAAATTAAAAAACGGTCTTGTTTCAGCAGCACAATTCTGGTGCTGTAGTTGTAGGAGATGTCTCAAAACGTCATCAGGAGTCCCGACTAAACCCGTAAATGTAAGAAAATGTAAAAAAATGCATATTTTACGAAAAACATTTTTTGCTAAAATGTCGTAAGGGGGGACCCTGTCGTAAAAAGTCCAAAAAACGGACTTGCTTCAGCAGCACAATTCTGGTGCTGTAGTTGTAGGAGATGTCTTAAAACGTCATCAGGAGTCCCGACAAAACCTAAAAATGGCATAAAATGCTTTTTTTGGGAAAACTTTTTTTTTACAAAAAAATTTTTTAAAAACGGTCTTGTTTCAGCAGCACAATTCTGGTGCTGTAGTTGTAGGAGATGTCTCAAAAGGTCATCAGGAGTCCCTACAAAACCTAAAAATGGCATGAAATGCTTTTTTTTGGAAAACTTTTTTTCACAAAAAAAAATTCAAAAAACAGACTTGCTTCAGCAGCCCAATTCTGGTGCTGTAGTTGTAGGAGATGTCTCAAAACGTCATCAGGAGTCCCGACTAAACCCGTAAATGTAAGAAAATGTAAAAAAATGCATATTTTACGAAAAACATTTTTTGCTAAAATGTCGTAAGGGGGGACCCTGTCGTAAAAAGTCCAAAAAACGGACTTGCTTCAGCAGCACAATTCTGGTGCTGTAGTTGTAGGAGATGTCTCAAAACGTCATCAGGAGTCCCGACTAAACCCGTAAATGTAAGAAAATGTAAGAAAATGCATATTTTACGAAAAACATTTTTTGCTAAAATGTCGTAAGGGGGGACCCTGTCGTAAAAATTCCAAAAAACGGACTTGCTTCAGCAGCACAATTCTGGTGCTGTAGTTGTAGGAGATGTCTCAAAACGTCATCAGGAGTCCCGACTAAACCCGTAAATGTAAGAAAATGTAAAAAAATGCATTTTTTACGCGAAACATTTTTTGCTAAAATGTCGTAAGGGGGTACCCTGTCGTAAAAATTAAAAAAAACGGACTTGCTTCAGCAGCACAATTCTGGTGCTGTAGTTGTAGGAGATGTCTCAAAACGTCATCAGGGGTCCCGACTAAACCCGTAAATGTAAGAAAATGTAAAAAAATGCATATTTTACGAAAAACATTTTTTGCTAAAATGTCGTAAGGGGGGACCCTGTCGTAAAAACTCCAAAAAACGGACTTGCTTCAGCAGCACAATTCTGTTGCTGTAGCTGTAGGAGATGTCTCAAAACGTCATCAGGAGTCCCGACTAAACCTAAAAATGGCATAAATGCTTTTTTTGGGAAAACTTTTTTTTTACAAAAAAAAATTTAAAAAACGGTCTTGTTTCAGCAGCACAATTCTGGTGCTGTAGTTGTAGGAGATGTCTCAAAACGTCATCAGGAGTCCCGACTAAACCCGTAAATGTAAGAAAATGCATTTTTTACGCGAAACATTTTTTGCTAAAATGTCGTAAGGGGGGACCCTGTCGTAAAAATTAAAAAAAACGGACTTGCTTCAGCAGCACAATTCTGGTGCTGTAGTTGTAGGAGATGTCTCAAAAGGTCATCAGGAGTCCCTACAAAACCTAAAAATGGCATGAAATGCTTTTTTTTGGAAAACTTTTTTTCACAAAAATTTTTTCAAAAAACAGACTTGCTTCAGCAGCCCAATTCTGGTGCTGTAGTTGTAGGAGATGTCTCAAAACGTCATCAGGAGTCCCGACTAAACCCGTAAATATAAGAAAATGTAAGAAAATGCATTTTTTACGCGAAACATTTTTTGCTAAAATGTCGTAAGGGGGGACCCTGTCGTAAAAATTCAAAAAAACGGACTTGCTTCAGCAGCACAATTCTGGTGCTGTTGTTGTAGGAGATGTCTCAAAACGTCATCAGGAGTCCCTACAAAACCTAAAAATGGAATGAAATGCTTTTTTTTGGAAAACTTTTTTTCACAAAAAAAAAATTCAAAAAACAGACTTGCTTCAGCAGCACAATTCTGGTGCTGTAGTTGTAGGAGATGTCTCAAAACGTCATAAGGAGTCCCGACTAAACCCGTAAATGTAAGAAAATGTAAGAAAATGCATATTTTACGAAAAACATTTTTTGCTAAAATGTCGTAAGGGGGGACCCTGTCGTAAAAACTCCAAAAAACGGACTTGCTTCAGCAGCACAATTCTGGTGCTGTAGTTGTAGGAGATGTCTCAAAACGTCATCAGGAGTCCCGACTAAACCCGTAAATATAAGAAAATGTAAGAAAATGCATTTTTTACGCGAAACATTTTTTGCTAAAATGTCGTAAGGGGGGACCCTGTCGTAAAAATTCAAAAAAACGGACTTGCTTCAGCAGCACAATTCTGGTGCTGTTGTTGTAGGAGATGTCTCAAAACGTCATCAGGAGTCCCTACAAAACCTAAAAATGGCATGAAATGCTTTTTTTTGGAAAACTTTTTTTCACAAAAAAAAATTCAAAAAACAGACTTGCTTCAGCAGCACAATTCTGGTGCTGTAGTTGTAGGAGATGCCTCAAAACGTCATCAGGAGTCCCGACTAAACCCGTAAATGTAAGAAAATGTAAGAAAATATATATTTTACGAAAAACATTTTTTGCTAAAATGTCGTAAGGGGGGACCCTGTCGTAAAAACTCCAAAAAACGGACTTGCTTCAGCAGCACAATTCTGGTGCTGTAGTTGTAGGAGATGTCTCAAAACGTCATCAGGAGTCCCGACTAAACCCGTAAATGTAAGAAAATGTAAGAAAATGCATATTTTACGAAAAACATTTTTTGCTAAAATGTCGTAAGGGGGGACCCTGTCGTAAAAACTCCAAAAAACGGACTTGCTTCAGCAGCACAATTCTGGTGCTGTAGTTGTAGGAGATGTCTCAAAAGGTCATCAGGAGTCCCTACAAAACCTAAAAATGGCATGAAATGCTTTTTTTTGGAAAACTTTTTTTCACAAAAAAAAATTCAAAAAACAGACTTGCTTCAGCAGCCCAATTCTGGTGCTGTAGTTGTAGGAGAAGTCTCAAAACGTCATCAGGAGTCCCGACTAAACCCGTAAATATAAGAAAATGTAAAAAAATGCATTTTTTACGCGAAACATTTTTTGCTAAAATGTCGTAAGGGGGGACCCTGTCGTAAAAATTAAAAAAAACGGACTTGCTTCAGCAGCACAATTCTGGTGCTGTTGTTGTAGGAGATGTCTCAAAACGTCATCAGGAGTCCCTACAAAACCTAAAAATGGCATGAAATGCTTTTTTTTGGAAAACTTTTTTTCACAAAAAAAAATTCAAAAACAGACTTGCTTCAGCAGCACAATTCTGGTGCTGTAGTTGTAGGAGATGTCTCAAAACGTCATCAGGAGTCCCGACTAAACCCGTAAATGTAAGAAAATGTAAAAAAATGCATATTTTACGAAAAACATTTTTTGCTAAAATGTCGTAAGGGGGGACCCTGTCGTAAAAACTCCAAAAGACGGACTTGTTTCAGCAGCACAATTCTGGTGCTGTAGTTGTAGGAGAAGTCTCAAAACGTCATCAGGAGTCCCGACTAAACCCGTAAATATAAGAAAATGTAAGAAAATGCATTTTTTACGCGAAACATTTTTTGCTAAAATGTCGTAAGGGGGGACCCTGTCGTAAAAACTCCAAAAAACGGACTTGCTTCAGCAGCACAATTCTGGTGCTGTAGTTGTAGGAGAAGTCTCAAAACGTCATCAGGAGTCCCGACTAAACCCGTAAATGTAAGAAAATGTAAAAAAATGCATATTTTACAAAAAACATTTTTTGCTAAAATGTCGTAAGGGGGGACCCTGTCGTAAAAACTCCAAAAAACGGACTTGCTTCAGCAGCACAATTCTGGTGCTGTAGTTGTAGGAGATGTCTCAAAACGTCATCAGGAGTCCCGACTAAACCCGTAAATGTAAGAAAATGTAAAAAAATGCATTTTTTACGCGAAACATTTTTTGCTAAAATGTCGTAAGGGGGTACCCTGTCGTAAAAATTAAAAAAAACGGACTTGCTTCAGCAGCACAATTCTGGTGCTGTAGTTGTAGGAGATGTCTCAAAACGTCATCAGGGGTCCCGACTAAACCCGTAAATGTAAGAAAATGTAAAAAAAATGCATATTTTACGAAAAACATTTTTTGCTAAAATGTCGTAAGGGGGGACCCTGTCGTAAAAACTCCAAAAAACGGACTTGCTTCAGCAGCACAATTCTGGTGCTGTAGCTGTAGGAGATGTCTCAAAACGTCATCAGGGGTCCCGACTAAACCCGTGAATGTAAGAAAATGTAAAAAAATGCATATTTTACGAAAAACATTTTTTGCTAAAATGTCGTAAGGGGGGACCCTGTCGTAAAAACTCCAAAAAACGGACTTGCTTCAGCAGCACAATTCTGGTGCTGTAGCTGTAGGAGATGTCTCAAAACGTCATCAGGAGTCCCGACTAAACCTAAAAATGGCATAAATGCTTTTTTTGGGAAAACTTTTTTTTTACAAAAAAAAATTTTAAAAACGGTCTTGTTTCAGCAGCACAATTCTGGTGCTGTAGTTGTAGGAGATGTCTCAAAACGTCATCAGGAGTCCCGACTAAACCCGTAAATGTAAGAAAATGCATTTTTTACGCGAAACATTTTTTGCTAAAATGTCGTAAGGGGGGACCCTGTCGTAAAAATTCAAAAAAACGGACTTGCTTCAGCAGTACAATTCTGGTGCTGTAGTTGTAGGAGATGTCTCAAAACGTCATCAGGAGTCCCTACAAAACCTAAAAATGGCATGAAATGCTTTTTTTTGGAAAACTTTTTTTCACAAAAAAAAAATTCAAAAAACAGACTTGCTTCAGCAGCACAATTCTGGTGCTGTAGTTGTAGGAGATGTCTCAAAACGTCATCAGGAGTCCCGACTAAACCCGTAAATGTAAGAAAATGTAAGAAAATGCATATTTTACGAAAAACATTTTTTGCTAAAATGTCGTAAGGGGGGACCCTGTCGTAAAAACTCCAAAAAACGGACTTGCTTCAGCAGCACAATTCTGGTGCTGTAGTTGTAGGAGATGTCTTAAAACGTCATCAGGAGTCCCGACAAAACCTAAAAATGGCATGAAATGCTTTTTTTTGGAAAACTTTTTTTCACAAAAAAAAATTCAAAAAACAGACTTGCTTCAGCAGCCCAATTCTGGTGCTGTAGTTGTAGGAGATGTCTCAAAACGTCATCAGGAGTCCCGACTAAACCCGTAAATGTAAGAAAATGCATATTTTACGAAAAACATTTTTTGCTAAAATGTCGTAAGGGGGGACCCTGTCGTAAAAACTCCAAAACGGACTTGCTTCAGCAGCACAATTCTGGTGCTGTAGTTGTAGGAGATGTCTCAAAACGTCATCAGGAGTCCCGACTAAACCCGTAAATATAAGAAAATGTAAGAAAATGCATTTTTTACGCGAAACATTTTTTGCTAAAATGTCGTAAGGGGGGACCCTGTCGTAAAAATTCAAAAAAACGGACTTGCTTCAGCAGCACAATTCTGGTGCTGTTGTTGTAGGAGATGTCTCAAAACGTCATCAGGAGTCCCTACAAAACCTAAAAATGGCATGAAATGCTTTTTTTTGGAAAACTTTTTTTCACAAAAAAAAATTCAAAAAACAGACTTGCTTCAGCAGCACAATTCTGGTGCTGTAGTTGTAGGAGAAGTCTCAAAACGTCATCAGGAGTCCCGACTAAACCCGTAAATATAAGAAAATGTAAGAAAATGCATTTTTTACGCGAAACATTTTTTGCTAAAATGTCGTAAGGGGGGACCCTGTCGTAAAAATTCCAAAAAACGGACTTGCTTCAGCAGCACAATTCTGGTGCTGTAGTTGTAGGAGAAGTCTCAAAACGTCATCAGGAGTCCCGACTAAACCCGTAAATGTAAGAAAATGTAAAAAAATGCATATTTTACAAAAAACATTTTTTGCTAAAATGTCGTAAGGGGGGACCCTGTCGTAAAAACTCCAAAAAACGGACTTGCTTCAGCAGCACAATTCTGGTGCTGTAGTTGTAGGAGATGTCTCAAAAGGTCATCAGGAGTCCCTACAAAACCTAAAAATGGCATGAAATGCTTTTTTTTGGAAAACTTTTTTTCACAAAAAAAAATTCAAAAAACAGACTTGCTTCAGCAGCACAATTCTGGTGCTGTAGTTGTAGGAGATGTCTCAAAACGTCATCAGGAGTCCCGACTAAACCCGTAAATGTAAGAAAATGTAAAAAAATGCATATTTTACGAAAAACATTTTTTGCTAAAATGTCGTAAGGGGGGACCCTGTCGTGAAAACTCCAAAAAACGGACTTGCTTCAGCAGCACAATTCTGGTGCTGTAGTTGTAGGAGATGTCTCAAAACGTCATCAGGAGTCCCGACTAAACCCGTAAATGTAAGAAAATGTAAGAAAATGCATATTTTACGAAAAACATTTTTTGCTAAAATGTCGTAAGGGGGGACCCTGTCGTGAAAACTCCAAAAAACGGACTTGCTTCAGCAGCACAATTCTGGTGCTGTAGTTGTAGGAGATGTCTCAAAGCGTCATCAGGAGTCCCGACTAAACCCGTAAATGTAAGAAAATGTAAGAAAATGCATATTTTACGAAAAACATTTTTTGCTAAAATGTCGTAAGGGGGGACCCTGTCGTAAAAATTCCAAAAAACGGTCTTGTTTCAGCAGCACAATTCTGGTGCTGTAGTTGTAGGAGATGTCTCAAAACGTCATCAGGAGTCCCGACTAAACCCGTAAATGTAAGAAAATGTAAGAAAATGCATTTTTTACGCGAAACATTTTTTGCTAAAATGTCGTAAGGGGGGACCCTGTCGTAAAAATTCAAAAAAACGGACTTGCTTCAGCAGTACAATTCTGGTGCTGTAGTTGTAGGAGATGTCTCAAAAAGTCATCAGGAGTCCCGACTAAACCCGTAAATGTAAGAAAATGTAAAAAAATGCATATTTTACGAAAAACATTTTTTGCTAAAGCGTCGTAAGGGGGGACCCTGTCGTAAAAATTCCAAAAAACGGACTTGCTTCAGCAGCACAATTCTGGTGCTGTAGTTGTAGGAGATGTCTCAAAACGTCATCAGGAGTCCCGACTAAACCCGTAAATGTAAGAAAATGTAAAAAAAATGCATATTTTACGAAAAACATTTTTTGCTAAAATGTCGTAAGGGGGGACCCTGTCGTAAAAACTCCAAAAGACGGACTTGCTTCAGCAGCACAAATCTGGTGCTGTAGTTGTAGGAGATGTCTCAAAAGGTCATCAGGAGTCCCGACTAAACCCGTAAATATAAGAAAATGTAAGAAAATGCATTTTTTACGCGAAACATTTTTTGTTAAATGTCGTAAGGGGGGACCCTGTCGTAAAAACTCAAAAAAACGGACTTGCTTCAGCAGCACAATTCTGGTGCTGTAGTTGTAGGAGATGTCTCAAAAGGTCATCAGGAGTCCCTACAAAACCTAAAAATGGCATGAAATGCTTTTTTTTGGAAAACTTTTTTTCACAAAAAAAAATTCAAAAAACAGACTTGCTTCAGCAGCCCAATTCTGGTGCTGTAGTTGTAGGAGATGTCTCAAAACGTCATCAGTAGTCCCGACTAAACCCGTAAATGTAAGAAAATGTAAAAAAAATGCATATTTTACGAAAAACATTTTTTGCTAAAATGTCGTAAGGGGGGACCCTGTCGTAAAAACTCCAAAAAACGGACTTGCTTCAGCAGCACAATTCTGGTGCTGTAGTTGTAGGAGATGTCTCAAAACGTCATCAGGAGTCCCGACTAAACCCGTAAATGTAAGAAAATGTAAAAAAATGCATTTTTTACGCGAAACATTTTTTGCTAAAATGTCGTAAGGGGGTACCCTGTCGTAAAAATTAAAAAAAACGGACTTGCTTCAGCAGCACAATTCTGGTGCTGTAGTTGTAGGAGATGTCTCAAAACGTCATCAGGGGTCCCGACTAAACCCGTAAATGTAAGAAAATGTAAAAAAATGCATATTTTACGAAAAACATTTTTTGCTAAAATGTCGTAAGGGGGGACCCTGTCGTAAAAACTCCAAAAAACGGACTTGCTTCAGCAGCACAATTCTGGTGCTGTAGCTGTAGGAGATGTCTCAAAACGTCATCAGGGGTCCCGACTAAACCCGTAAATGTAAGAAAATGTAAAAAAATGCATATTTTACGAAAAACATTTTTTGCTAAAATGTCGTAAGGGGGGACCCTGTCGTAAAAACTCCAAAAAACGGACTTGCTTCAGCAGCACAATTCTGGTGCTGTAGCTGTAGGAGATGTCTCAAAACGTCATCAGGAGTCCCGACTAAACCTAAAAATGGCATAAATGCTTTTTTTGGGAAAACTTTTTTTTTACAAAAAAAAATTTAAAAAACGGTCTTGTTTCAGCAGCACAATTCTGGTGCTGTAGTTGTAGGAGATGTCTCAAAACGTCATCAGGAGTCCCGACTAAACCCGTAAATGTAAGAAAATGCATTTTTTACGCAAAACATTTTTTGCTAAAATGTCGTAAGGGGGGACCCTGTCGTAAAAATTAAAAAAAACGGACTTGCTTCAGCAGCACAATTCTGGTGCTGTAGTTGTAGGAGATGTCTCAAAAGGTCATCAGGAGTCCCTACAAAACCTAAAAATGGCATGAAATGCTTTTTTTTGGAAAACTTTTTTTCACAAAAATTTTTTCAAAAAACAGACTTGCTTCAGCAGCCCAATTCTGGTGCTGTAGTTGTAGGAGATGTCTCAAAACGTCATCAGGAGTCCCGACTAAACCCGTAAATATAAGAAAATGTAAGAAAATGCATTTTTTACGCGAAACATTTTTTGCTAAAATGTCGTAAGGGGGGACCCTGTCGTAAAAATTCAAAAAAACGGACTTGCTTCAGCAGCACAATTCTGGTGCTGTTGTTGTAGGAGATGTCTCAAAACGTCATCAGGAGTCCCTACAAAACCTAAAAATGGCATGAAATGCTTTTTTTTGGAAAACTTTTTTTCACAAAAAAAAAATTCAAAAAACAGACTTGCTTCAGCAGCACAATTCTGGTGCTGTAGTTGTAGGAGATGTCTCAAAACGTCATCAGGAGTCCCGACTAAACCCGTAAATGTAAGAAAATGTAAGAAAATGCATATTTTACGAAAAACATTTTTTGCTAAAATGTCGTAAAAACTCCAAAAAACGGACTTGCTTCAGCAGCACAATTCTGGTGCTGTAGTTGTAGGAGATGTCTTAAAACGTCATCAGGAGTCCCGACAAAACCTAAAAATGGCATGAAATGCTTTTTTTTGGAAAACTTTTTTTCACAAAAAAAAATTCAAAAAACAGACTTGCTTCAGCAGCCCAATTCTGGTGCTGTAGTTGTAGGAGATGTCTCAAAACGTCATCAGTAGTCCCGACTAAACCCGTAAATGTAAGAAAATGTAAAAAAAATGCATATTTTACGAAAAACATTTTTTGCTAAAATGTCGTAAGGGGGGACCCTGTCGTAAAAATTCCAAAAAACGGACTTGCTTCAGCAGCATAATTCTGGTGCTGTAGTTGTAGGAGATGTCTCAAAACGTCATCAGGAGTCCCGACTAAACCCGTAAATGTAAGAAAATGTAAGAAAATGCATTTTTTACGCGAAACATTTTTTGCTAAAATGTCGTAAGGGGGGACCCTGTCGTAAAAATTCCAAAAAACGGACTTGCTTCAGCAGCACAATTCTGGTGCTGTAGTTGTAGGAGATGTCTCAAAACGTCATCAGGAGTCCCTACAAAACCCAAAAATTGCATAAATGCTTTTTTTGGGAAAACTTTTTTTTTACAAAAATTTTTTTTAAAAACGGTCTTGTTTCAGCAGCACAATTCTGGTGCTGTAGTTGTAGGAGATGTCTCAAAACGTCATCAGGAGTCCCGACTAAACCCGTAAATGTAAGAAAATGTAAGAAAATGCATTTTTTACGCGAAACATTTTTTGCTAAAATGTCGTAAGGGGGGACCCTGTCGTAAAAATTCAAAAAAACGGACTTGCTTCAGCAGTACAATTCTGGTGCTGTAGTTGTAGGAGATGTCTCAAAACGTCATCAGGAGTCCCTACAAAACCTAAAAATGGCATGAAATGCTTTTTTTTGGAAAACTTTTTTCCACAAAAATTTTTTCAAAAAACAGACTTGCTTCAGCAGCACAATTCTGGTGCTGTAGTTGTAGGAGATGTCTCAAAACGTCATCAGGAGTCCCGACTAAACCCGTAAATGTAAGAAAATGTAAAAAAATGCATATTTTACAAAAAACATTTTTTGCTAAAATGTCGTAAGGGGGGACCCTTTCGTAAAAACTCAAAAAAACGGACTTGCTTCAGCAGCACAATTCTGGTGCTGTAGTTGTAGGAGATGTCTCAAAAGGTCATCAGGAGTCCCTACAAAACCTAAAAATGGCATGAAATGCTTTTTTTTGGAAAACTTTTTTTCACAAAAAAAAATTCAAAAAACAGACTTGCTTCAGCAGCCCAATTCTGGTGCTGTAGTTGTAGGAGATGTCTCAAAACGTCATCAGGAGTCCCGACTAAACCCGTAAATGTAAGAAAATGTTAAAAAATGCATATTTTACGAAAAACATTTTTTGCTAAAATGTCGTAAGGGGGGACCCTGTCGTAAAAACTCCAAAAGACGGACTTGCTTCAGCAGCACAATTCTGGTGCTGTAGTTGTAGGAGAAGTCTCAAAACGTCATCAGGAGTCCCGACTAAACCCGTAAATATAAGAAAATGTAAGAAAATGCATTTTTTACGCGAAACGTTTTTTGCTAAAATGTCGTAAGGGGGGACCCTGTCGTAAAAACTCCAAAAAACGGACTTGCTTCAGCAGCACAATTCTGGTGCTGTAGTTGTAGGAGATGTCTCAAAACGTCATCAGGAGTCCCGACTAAACCCGTAAATGTAAGAAAATGTAAGAAAATGCATATTTTACGAAAAACATTTTTTGCTAAAATGTCGTAAGGGGGGACCCTGTCGTAAAAATTCCAAAAAACGGACTTGCTTCAGCAGCACAATTCTGGTGCTGTAGTTGTAGGAGATGTCTCAAAACGTCATCAGGAGTCCCTACAAAACCTAAAAAATGGCATAAATGCTTTTTTTGGGAAAACTTTTTTTTTACAAAAAAAAATTTAAAAAACGGTCTTGTTTCAGCAGCACAATTCTGGTGCTGTAGTTGTAGGAGATGTCTCAAAACGTCATCAGGAGTCCCGACTAAACCCGTAAATGTAAGAAAATGCATTTTTTACGCGAAACATTTTTTGCTAAAATGTCGTAAGGGGGGACCCTGTCGTAAAAATTCCAAAAAACGGACTTGCTTCAGCAGCACAATTCTGGTGCTGTAGTTGTAGGAGATGTCTCAAAACGTCATCAGGAGTCCCTACAAAACCTAAAAATGGCATAAATGCTTTTTTTGGGAAAACTTTTTTTTTACAAAAAATTTTTTAAAAAACGGTCTTGTTTCAGCAGCACAATTCTGGTGCTGTAGTTGTAGGAGATGTCTCAAAACGTCATCAGGAGTCCCGACTAAACCCGTAAATGTAAGAAAATGTAAAAAAATGCATATTTTACAAAAAACATTTTTTGTTAAAATGTCGTAAGGGGGGACCCTGTCGTAAAAATTCCAAAAAACGGACTTGCTTCAGCAGCACAATTCTGGTGCTGTAGTTGTAGGAGATGTCTCAAAACGTCATCAGGAGTCCCGACTAAACCCGTAAATGTAAGAAAATGTAAAAAAAATGCATATTTTACAAAAAACATTTTTTGCTAAAATGTCGTAAGGGGGAACCCTGTCGTAAAAATTCAAAAAAACGGACTAGCTTCAGCAGCACAATTCTGGTGCTGTAGTTGTAGGAGATGTCTCAAAACGTCATCAGGAGTCCCTACAAAACCTAAAAATGGCATAAATGCTTTTTTTGGGAAAACTTTTTTTTTACAAAAAAAATTTTAAAAAACGGTCTTGTTTCAGCAGCACAATTCTGGTGCTGTAGTTGTAGGAGATGTCTCAAAACGTCATCAGGAGTCCCGACTAAACCCGTAAATGTAAGAAAATGCATTTTTTACGCGAAACATTTTTTGCTAAAATGTCGTAAGGGGGGACCCTGTCGTAAAAACTCCAAAAAACGGACTTGCTTCAGCAGCACAATTCTGGTGCTGTAGTTGTAGGAGATGTCTCAAAAGGTCATCAGGAGTCCCTACAAAACCTAAAAATGGCATGAAATGCTTTTTTTTGGAAAACTTTTTTTCACAAAAAAAAATTCAAAAAACAGACTTGCTTCATTAGCACAATTCTGGTGCTGTAGTTGTAGGAGAAGTCTCAAAACGTCATCAGGAGTCCCGACTAAACCCGTAAATGTAAGAAAATGTAAAAAAATGCATATTTTACGAAAAACATTTTTTGTCGTAAAAACTCCAAAAAACGGATTTGCTTCAGCAGCACAATTCTGGTGCTGTAGTTGTAGGAGAAGTCTCAAAACGTCATCAGGAGTCCCGACTAAACCCGTAAATGTAAGAAAATGTAAAAAAATGCATATTTTACGAAAAACATTTTTTGCTAAAATGTTGTAAGGGGGGACCCTGTCGTAAAAACTCCAAAAAACGGACTTGCTTCAGCAGCACAATTCTGGTGCTGTAGTTGTAGGAGATTTCTCAAAACGTCATCAGGAGTCCCGACTAAACCCGTAAATGTAAGAAAATGTAAGAAAATGCATTTTTTACGCGAAACATTTTTTGCTAAAATGTCGTAAGGGGGGACCCTGTCGTAAAAACTCCAAAAAACGGACTTGCTTCAGCAGCACAATTCTGGTGCTGTAGTTGTAGGAGATGTCTCAAAACGTCATCAGGAGTCCCGA
This sequence comes from Entelurus aequoreus, assembly GCF_033978785.1. Taxonomy (NCBI): domain Eukaryota; kingdom Metazoa; phylum Chordata; class Actinopteri; order Syngnathiformes; family Syngnathidae; genus Entelurus; species Entelurus aequoreus. The sequence continues at coordinate 115,129 of NW_026908001.1, read as the reverse complement.
CTAAACCCGTAAATGTAAGAAAATGTAAGAAAATGCATATTTTACGAAAAACATTTTTTGCTAAAATGTCGTAAGGGGGGACCCTGTCGTAAAAATTCCAAAAAACGGACTTGCTTCAGCAGCACAATTCTGGTGCTGTAGTTGTAGGAGATGTCTTAAAACGTCATCAGGAGTCCCGACAAAACCTAAAAATGGCATAAAATGCTTTTTTTGGGAAAACTTTTTTTTTACAAAAAAAAATTTAAAAAACGGTCTTGTTTCAGCAGCACAATTCTGGTGCTGTAGTTGTAGGAGATGTCTCAAAACGTCATCAGGAGTCCCGACTAAACCCGTAAATGTAAGAAAATGTAAGAAAATGCATTTTTTACGCGAAACATTTTTTGCTAAAATGTCGTAAGGGGGGACCCTGTCGTGAAAACTCCAAAAAACGGACTTGCTTCAGCAGCACAATTCTGGTGCTGTAGTTGTAGGAGAAGTCTCAAAACGTCATCAGGAGTCCCGACTAAACCCGTAAATATAAGAAAATGTAAGAAAATGCATTTTTTACGCGAAACGTTTTTTGCTAAAATGTCGTAAGGGGGGACCCTGTCGTGAAAACTCCAAAAAACAGACTTGCTTCAGCAGCACAATTCTGGTGCTGTAGTTGTAGGAGATGTCTCAAAACGTCATCAGGAGTCCCGACTAAACCCGTAAATGTAAGAAAATGTAAGAAAATGCATATTTTACGAAAAACATTTTTTGCTAAAATGTCGTAAGGGGGGACCCTGTCGTAAAAATTCCAAAAAACTGACTTGCTTCAGCAGCACAATTCTGGTGCTGTAGTTGTAGGAGATGTCTCAAAACGTCATCAGGAGTCCCTACAAAACCTAAAAATGGCATAAATGCTTTTTTTGGGAAAACTTTTTTTTTACAAAAAAAAATTTAAAAAACGGTCTTGTTTCAGCAGCACAATTCTGGTGCTGTAGTTGTAGGAGATGTCTCAAAACGTCATCAGGAGTCCCGACTAAACCCGTAAATGCAAGAAAATGTAAGAAAATGCATTTTTTACGCGAAACATTTTTTGCTAAAATGTCGTAAGGGGGGACCCTGTCGTAAAAATTCCAAAAAACGGACTTGCTTCAGCAGCACAATTCTGGTGCTGTAGTTGTAGGAGATGTCTCAAAACGTCATCAGGAGTCCCTACAAAACCTAAAAATGGCATGAAATGCTTTTTTTTGGAAAACTTTTTTTCACAAAAAAAAATTCAAAAAACAGACTTGCTTCAGCAGCCCAATTCTGGTGCTGTAGTTGTAGGAGATGTCTCAAAACGTCATCAGGAGTCCCGACTAAACCCGTAAATGTAAGAAAATGTAAAAAAAATGCATATTTTACGAAAAACATTTTTTGCTAAAATGTCGTAAGGGGGGACCCTGTCGTAAAAACTCCAAAAAACGGACTTGCTTCAGCAGCACAATTCTGGTGCTGTAGTTGTAGGAGATGTCTCAAAAGGTCATCAGGAGTCCCGACAAAACCTAAAAATGGCATAAAATGCTTTTTTTGGGAAAACTTTTTTTTTTTTTTTTAAATTAAAAAACGGTCTTGTTTCAGCAGCACAATTCTGGTGCTGTAGTTGTAGGAGATGTCTCAAAACGTCATCAGGAGTCCCGACTAAACCCGTAAATGTAAGAAAATGTAAGAAAATGCATTTTTTACGCGAAACATTTTTTGCTAAAATGTCGTAAGGGGGGACCCTGTCGTAAAAATTCAAAAAAACGGACTTGCTTCAGCAGCACAATTCTGGTGCTGTAGTTGTAGGAGATGTCTCAAAACGTCATCAGGAGTCCCGACTAAACCCGTAAATGTAAGAAAATGTAAAAAAATGCATATTTTACGAAAAACATTTTTTGCTAAAATGTCGTAAGGGTGGACCCTGTCGTAAAAATTCCAAAAAACGGACTTGCTTCAGCAGCACAATTCTGGTGCTGTAGTTGTAGGAGATGTCTCAAAACGTCATCAGGAGTCCCGACTAAACCCGTAAATGTAAGAAAATGTAAGAAAATGCATTTTTTACGCGAAACATTTTTTGCTAAAATGTCGTAAGGGGGGACCCTGTCGTAAAAATTCAAAAAAACGGACTTGCTTCAGCAGCACAATTCTGGTGCTGTAGTTGTAGGAGATGTCTCAAAAGGTCATCAGGAGTCCCTACAAAACCTAAAAATGGCATGAAATGCTTTTTTTTGGAAAACTTTTTTTCACAAAAAAAAATTCAAAAAACAGACTTGCTTCAGCAGCCCAATTCTGGTGCTGTAGTTGTAGGAGATGTCTCAAAACGTCATCAGGAGTCCCGACTAAACCCGTAAATGTAAGAAAATGTAAAAAAATGCATATTTTACGAAAAACATTTTTTGCTAAAATGTCGTAAGGGGGGACCCTGTCGTAAAAATTCCAAAAAACGGACTTGCTTCAGCAGCACAATTTTGGTGCTGTCGTTGTAGGAGATGTCTCAAAACGTCATCAGGAGTCCCTACAAAACCTAAAAATGGCATAAATGCTTTTTTTGGGAAAACTTTTTTTTTATAAAAAAATTTTTAAAAAACGGTCTTGTTTCAGCAGCACAATTCTGGTGCTGTAGTTGTAGGAGATGTCTCAAAACGTCATCAGGAGTCCCGACTAAACCCGTAAATGTAAGAAAATGTAAGAAAATGCATTTTTTACGCGAAACATTTTTTGCTAAAATGTCGTAAGGGGGGACCCTGTCGTAAAAACTCCAAAAAACGGACTTGCTTCAGCAGCACAATTCTGGTGCTGTAGTTGTAGGAGATGTCTCAAAACGTCATCAGGAGTCCCTACAAAACCTAAAAATGGCATAAATGCTTTTTTTGGGAAAACTTTTTTTTTACCAAAAAAAATTTAAAAAACGGTCTTGTTTCAGCAGCACAATTCTTGTGCTGTAGTTGTAGGAGATGTCTCAAAACGTCATCAGGAGTCCCTACAAAACCTAAAAATGGCATAAATGCTTTTTTTGGAAAAACTTTTTTTTTACAAAAAAAATTTTAAAAAACGGTCTTGTTTCAGCAGCACAATTCTGGTGCTGTAGTTGTAGGAGATGTCTCAAAACGTCATCAGGAGTCCCGACTAAACCCGTAAATGTAAGAAAATGTAAGAAAATGCATTTTTTACGCGAAACATTTTTTGCTAAAATGTCGTAAGGGGGCACCCTGTCGTAAAAATTCAAAAAAACGGACTTGCTTCAGCAGCACAATTCTGGTGCTGTAGTTGTAGGAGATGTCTCAAAAGGTCATCAGGAGTCCCTACAAAACCTAAAAATGTCATGAAATGCTTTTTTTTGGAAAACTTTTTTTCACAAAAAAAAATTCAAAAAACAGACTTGCTTCAGCAGCACAATTCTGGTGCTGTAGTTGTAGGAGATGTCTCAAAACGTCATCAGGAGTCCCGACTAAACCCGTAAATGTAGGAAAATGTAAAAAAATGCATATTTTACGAAAAACATTTTTTGCTAAAATGTCGTAAGGGGGGACCCTGTCGTAAAAACTCCAAAAAACGGACTTGCTTCAGCAGCACAATTCTGGTGCTGTAGTTGTAGGAGATGTCTCAAAACGTCATCAGGAGTCCCGACTAAACCCGTAAATGTAAGAAAATGTAAAAAAAAATGCATATTTTACAAAAAACATTTTTTGCTAAAATGTCGTAAGGGGGGACCCTGTCGTAAAAACTCCAAAAAACGGACTTGCTTCAGCAGCACAATTCTGGTGCTGTAGTTGTAGGAGATGTCTCAAAAGGTCATCAGGAGTCCCTACAAAACCTAAAAATGGCATGAAATGCTTTTTTTTGGAAAACTTTTTTTCACAAAAAAAAATTCAAAAAACAGACTTGCTTCAGCAGCCCAATTCTGGTGCTGTAGTTGTAGGAGATGTCTCAAAACGTCATCAGGAGTCCCGACTAAACCCGTAAATGTAAGAAAATGTAAGAAAATGCATTTTTTACGCGAAACATTTTTTGCTAAAATGTCGTAAGGGGGGACCCTGTCGTAAAAATTCAAAAAAACGGACTTGCTTCAGCAGTACAATTCTGGTGCTGTAGTTGTAGGAGATGTCTCAAAACGTCATCAGGAGTCCCGACTAAACCCGTAAATGTAAGAAAATGTAAAAAAATGCATATTTTACGAAAAACATTTTTTGCTAAAATGTCGTAAGGGGGGACCCTGTCGTAAAAATTCAAAAAAACGGACTTGCTTCAGCAGCACAATTCTGGTGCTGTTGTTGTAGGAGATGTCTCAAAACGTCATCAGGAGTCCCTACAAAACCTAAAAATGGCATGAAATGCTTTTTTTTGGAAAACTTTTTTTCACAAAAAAAAATTCAAAAAACAGACTTGCTTCAGCAGCCCAATTCTGGTGCTGTAGTTGTAGGAGATGTCTCAAAACGTCATCAGGAGTCCCGACTAAACCCGTAAATGTAAGAAAATGTAAAAAAATGCATATTTTACGAAAAACATTTTTTGCTAAAATGTCGTAAGGGGGGACCCTGTCGTAAAAATTCAAAAAAACGGACTTGCTTCAGCAGCACAATTCTGGTGCTGTTGTTGTAGGAGATGTCTCAAAACGTCATCAGGAGTCCCTACAAAACCTAAAAATGGCATAAATGCTTTCTTTGGGAAAACTTTTTTTTTACAAAACAAAATTTAGAAAACGGTCTTGTTTCAGCAGCACAATTCTGGTGCTGTAGTTGTAGGAGATGTCTCAAAACGTCATCAGGAGTCCCGTAAATGTAAGAAAATGCATTTTTTACGCGAAACATTTTTTGCTAAAATGTCGTAAGGGGGGACCCTGTCGTAAAAACTCAAAAAAACGGACTTGCTTCAGCAGCACAATTCTGGTGCTGTAGCTGTAGGAGATGTCTCAAAAGGTCATCAGGAGTCCCTACAAAACCTAAAAATGGCATGAAATGCTTTTTTTTGGAAAACTTTTTTTCACAAAAAAAAATTCAAAAAACAGACTTGCTTCAGCAGCACAATTCTGGTGCTGTAGTTGTAGGAGATGTCTCAAAACGTCATCAGGAGTCCCGACTAAACCCCTAAATGTAAGAAAATGTAAGAAAATGCATTTTTTACGCGAAACATTTTTTGCTAAAATGTCGTAAGGGGGGACCCTGTCGTAAAAATTCAAAAAAACTGACTTGCTTCAGCAGTACAATTCTGATGCTGTAGTTGTAGGAAATGTCTCAAAACGTCATCAGGAGTCCCTACAAAACCTAAAAATGGCATGAAATGCTTTTTTTTGGAAAACTTTTTTTCACAAAAAAAATTTCAAAAAACAGACTTGCTTCAGCAGCACAATTCTGGTGCTGTAGTTGTAGGAGATGTCTCAAAAAGTCATCAGGAGTCCCGACTAAACCCGTAAATGTAAGAAAATGTAAAAAAATGCATATTTTACGAAAAACATTTTTTGCTAAAACGTCGTAAGGGGGGACCCTGTCGTAAAAACTCCAAAAAACGGACTTGCTTCAGCAGCACAATTCTGGTGCTGTAGTTGTAGGAGATGTCTCAAAAGGTCATCAGGAGTCCCTACAAAACCTAAAAATGGCATGAAATGCTTTTTTTTGGAAAACTTTTTTCCACAAAAAAATTTTCAAAAAACAGACTTGCTTCAGCAGCCCAATTCTGGTGCTGTAGTTGTAGGAGATGTCTCAAAACGTCATCAGGAGTCCCGACTAAACCCGTAAATGTAAGAAAATGTAAAAAAAGCATATTTTACGAAAAACATTTTTTGCTAAAATGTCGTAAGGGGGGACCCTGTCGTAAAAACTCCAAAAAACGGACTTGCTTCAGCAGCACAATTCTGGTGCTGTAGTTGTAGGAGATGTCTCAAAACGTCATCAGGAGTCTCGACTAAACCCGTAAATGTAAGAAAATGCATATTTTACGAAAAACATTTTTTGCTAAAATGTCGTAAGGGGGGACCCTGTCGTAAAAATTCCAAAAAACGGACTTGCTTCAGCAGCACAATTCTGGTGCTGTAGTTGTAGGAGATGTCTCAAAACGTCATCAGGAGTCCCTACAAAACCTAAAAATGGCATAAATGCTTTTTTTTGAAAACCTTAATTTTTACAAAAAAAATTTTAAAAAACGGTCCTGTTTCAGCAGCACAATTCTGGTGCTGTAGTTGTAGGAGATGTCTCAAAATGTCATCAGGAGTCCCGACTAAACCCGTAAATGTAAGAAAATGCATTTTTTACGCGAAACATTTTTTGCTAAAATGTCGTAAGGGGGGACCCTGTCGTAAAAACTCAAAAAAACGGACTTGTTTCAGCAGCACAATTCTGGTGCTGTAGTTGTAGGAGATGTCTCAAAACGTCATCAGGAGTCCCGACTAAACCCGTAAATGTAAGAAAATGTAAAAAAATGCATATTTTACAAAAAACATTTTTTGCTAAAATGTCGTAAGGGGGGACCCTGTCGTAAAAACTCCAAAAAACGGTCTTGTTTCAGCAGCCCAATTCTGGTGCTGTAGTTGTAGGAGATGTCTCAAAACGTCATCAGGAGTCCCGACTAAACCCGTAAATGTAAGAAAATGTAAAAAAATGCATATTTTATGAAAAACATTTTTTGCTAAAATGTCGTAAGGGGGGACCCTGTCGTAAAAACTCCAAAAAACGGACTTGCTTCAGCAGCACAATTCTGGTGCTGTAGTTGTAGGAGAAGTCTCAAAACGTCATCAGGAGTCCCGACTAAACCCGTAAATATAAGAAAATGTAAGAAAATGCATTTTTTACGCGAAACATTTTTTGCTAAAATGTCGTAAGGGGGGACCCTGTCGTAAAAATTCAAAAAAACGGACTTGCTTCAGCAGCACAATTCTGGTGCTGTTGTTGTAGGAGATGTCTCAAAACGTCATCAGGAGTCCCTACAAAACCTAAAAATGGCATGAAATGCTTTTTTTTGGAAAACTTTTTTTCACAAAAAAAAATTCAAAAAACAGACTTGCTTCAGCAGCACAATTCTTGTGCTGTAGTTGTAGGAGATGTCTCAAAACGTCATCAGGAGTCCCGACTAAACCCGTAAATGTAAGAAAATGTAAAAAAAATGCATATTTTACGAAAAACATTTTTTGCTAAAATGTCGTAAGGGGGGACCCTGTCGTAAAAACTCCAAAAGACGGAATTGCTTCAGCAGCACAATTCTGGTGCTGTAGTTGTAGGAGAAGTCTCAAAACGTCATCAGGAGTCCCGACTAAACCCGTAAATACAAGAAAATGTAAGAAAATGCATTTTTTACGCGAAACAATTTTTGCTAAAATGTCGTAAGGGGGGACCCTGTCGTAAAAACTCAAAAAAACGGACTTGCTTCAGCAGCACAATTCTGGTGCTGTAGTTGTAGGAGATGTCTCAAAACGTCATCAGGAGTCCCGACTAAACCCGTAAATGTAAGAAAATGTAAGAAAATGCATATTTTACGAAAAACATTTTTTGCTAAAATGTCGTAAGGGGGGACCCTGTCGTAAAAATTCCAAAAAACGGACTTGCTTCAGCAGCACAATTCTGGTGCTGTAGTTGTAGGAGATGTCTCAAAAGGTCATCAGGAGTCCCTACAAAACCTAAAAATGGCATGAAATGCTTTTTTTTGGAAAACTTTTTTTCACAAAAAAAATTCAAAAAACAGACTCGCTTCAGCAGCACAATTCTGGTGCTGTAGTTGTAGGAGATGTCTCAAAACGTCATCAGGAGTCCCGACTAAACCCGTAAATGTAAGAAAATGTAAGAAAATGCATATTTTACGAAAAACATTTTTTGCTAAAATGTCGTAAGGGGGGACCCTGTCGTAAAAATTCCAAAAAACGGACTTGCTTCAGCAGCACAATTCTGGTGCTGTAGTTGTAGGAGATGTCTCAAAACGTCATCAGGAGTCCCTACAAAACCTAAAAATGGCATGAAATGCTTTTTTTTGGAAAACTTTTTTTCACAAAAAAAATTTCAAAAAACAGACTTGCTTCAGCAGCACAATTCTGGTGCTGTAGTTGTAGGAGATGTCTCAAAACGTCATCAGGAGTCCCGACTAAACCCGTAAATGTAAGAAAATGTAAAAAAAATGCATATTTTACAAAAAACATTTTTTGCTAAAATGTCGTAAGGGGGGACCCTGTCGTAAAAACTACAAAAAACGGACTTGCTTCAGCAGCACAATTCTGGTGCTGTAGTTGTAGGAGATGTCTCAAAAGGTCATCAGGAGTCCCTACAAAACCTAAAAATGGCATGAAATGCTTTTTTTTGGAAAACTTTTTTTCACAAAAAAAAATTCAAAAAACAGACTTGCTTCAGCAGCCCAATTCTGGTGCTGTAGTTGTAGGAGATGTCTCAAAACGTCATCAGGAGTCCCGACTAAACCCGTAAATGTAAGAAAATGTAAAAAAATGCATATTTTACGAAAAACATTTTTTGCTAAAATGTCGTAAGGGGGGACCCTGTCGTAAAAACTCCAAAAAACGGACTTGCTTCAGCAGCACAATTCTGGTGCTGTAGTTGTAGGAGATGTCTCAAAACGTCATCAGGAGTCTCGACTAAACCCGTAAATGTAAGAAAATGCATATTTTACGAAAAACATTTTTTGCTAAAATGTCGTAAGGGGGGACCCTGTCGTAAAAATTCCAAAAAACGGACTTGCTTCAGCAGCACAATTCTGGTGCTGTAGTTGTAGGAGATGTCTCAAAACGTCATCAGGAGTCCCTACAAAACCTAAAAATGGCATAAATGCTTTTTTTTGAAAAACTTTATTTTTACAAAAAAAAATTTAAAAAACGGTCCTGTTTCAGCAGCACAATTCTGGTGCTGTAGTTGTAGGAGATGTCTCAAAACGTCATCAGGAGTCCCGACTAAACCCGTAAATATAAGAAAATGCATTTTTTACGCAAAACATTTTTTTTTAAATGTCGTAAGGGGGGACCCTGTCGTAAAAATTCAAAAAAACGGACTTGCTTCAGCAGCACAATTCTGGTGCTGTTGTTGTAGGAGATGTCTCAAAACGTCATCAGGAGTCCCTACAAAACCTAAAAATGGCATGAAATGCTTTTTTTTGGAAAACTTTTTTTCACAAAAAAAAATTCAAAAAACAGACTTGCTTCAGCAGCACAATTCTGGTGCTGTAGTTGTAGGAGATGTCTCAAAACGTCACCAGGAGTCCCGACTAAACCCGTAAATGTAAGAAAATGTAAAAAAAATGCATATTTTACGAAAAACATTTTTTGCTAAAATGTCGTAAGGGGGTACCCTGTCGTAAAAACTCAAAAAAACGGACTTGCTTCAGCAGCACAATTCTGGTGCTGTAGTTGTAGGAGATGTCTCAAAACGTCATCAGGAGTCCCGACTAAACCCGTAAATGTAAGAAAATGTAAGAAAATGCATATTTTACGAAAAACATTTTTTGCTAAAATGTCGTAAGGGGGGACCCTGTCGTAAAAACTCCAAAAGACGGACTTGCTTCAGCAGCACAATTCTGGTGCTGTAGTTGTAGGAGAAGTCTCAAAACGTCATCAGGAGTCCCGACTAAACCCGTAAATATAAGAAAATGTAAGAAAATGCATTTTTTACACGAAACATTTTTTGCTAAAATGTCGTAAGGGGGGACCCTGTCGTAAAAACTCAAAAAAACGGACTTGCTTCAGCAGCACAATTCTGGTGCTGTAGTTGTAGGAGATGTCTCAAAACGTCATCAGGAGTCCCGACTAAACCCGTAAATGTAAGAAAATGTAAGAAAATGCATATTTTACGAAAAACATTTTTTGCTAAAATGTCGTAAGGGGGGACCCTGTCGTAAAAATTCCAAAAAACGGACTTGCTTCAGCAGCACAATTCTGGTGCTGTAGTTGTAGGAGATGTCTCAAAAGGTCATCAGGAGTCCCTACAAAACCTAAAAATGGCATGAAATGCTTTTTTTTGGAAAACTTTTTTTCACAAAAAAAATTCAAAAAACAGACTTGCTTCAGCAGCACAATTCTGGTGCTGTAGTTGTAGGAGATGTCTCAAAACGTCATCAGGAGTCCCGACTAAACCCGTAAATGTAAGAAAACGTAAGAAAATGCATATTTTACGAAAAACATTTTTTGCTAAAATGTCGTAAGGGGGGACCCTGTCGTAAAAACTCCAAAAAACGGACTTGCTTCAGCAGCACAATTCTGGTGCTGTAGTTGTAGGAGATGTCTCAAAAGGTCATCAGGAGTCCCTACAAAACCTAAAAATGGCATGAAATGCTTTTTTTTGGAAAACTTTTTTTCACAAAAAAAATTTCAAAAAACAGACTTGCTTCAGCAGCCCAATTCTGGTGCTGTAGTTGTAGGAGATGTCTCAAAACGTCATCAGGAGTCCCGACTAAACCCGTAAATGTAAGAAAATGCATATTTTACGAAAAACATTTTTTGCTAAAATGTCGTAAGGGGGGACCCTGTCGTAAAAATTCCAAAAAACGGACTTGCTTCAGCAGCACAATTCTGGTGCTGTAGTTGTAGGAGATGTCTCAAAACGTCATCAGGAGTCTCTACAAAACGTAAAAATGGCATAAATGCTTTTTTTGGGAAAACTTTTTTTTTACAAAAAAAATTTTTAAAAACGGTCTTGTTTCAGCAGCACAATTCTGGTGCTGTAGTTGTAGGAGATGTCTCAAAACGTCATCAGGAGTCCCGACTAAACCCGTAAATGTAAGAAAATGCATTTTTTACGCGAAACATTTTTTGCTAAAATGTCGTAAGGGGGCACCCTGTCGTAAAAATTCAAAAAAACGGACTTGCTTCAGCAGCACAATTCTGGTGCTGTAGTTGTAGGAGATGTCTCAAAAGGTCATCAGGAGTCCCTACAAAACCTAAAAATGTCATGAAATGCTTTTTTTTGGAAAACTTTTTTTCACAAAAAAAAATTCAAAAAACAGACTTGCTTCAGCAGCACAATTCTGGTGCTGTAGTTGTAGGAGATGTCTCAAAACGTCATCAGGAGTCCCGACTAAACCCGTAAATGTAGGAAAATGTAAAAAAATGCATATTTTACGAAAAACATTTTTTGCTAAAATGTCGTAAGGGGGGACCCTGTCGTAAAAACTCCAAAAAACGGACTTGCTTCAGCAGCACAATTCTGGTGCTGTAGTTGTAGGAGATGTCTCAAAACGTCATCAGGAGTCCCGACTAAACCCGTAAATGTAAGAAAATGTAAAAAAAAATGCATATTTTACAAAAAACATTTTTTGCTAAAATGTCGTAAGGGGGGACCCTGTCGTAAAAACTCCAAAAAACGGACTTGCTTCAGCAGCACAATTCTGGTGCTGTAGTTGTAGGAGATGTCTCAAAAGGTCATCAGGAGTCCCTACAAAACCTAAAAATGGCATGAAATGCTTTTTTTTGGAAAACTTTTTTTCACAAAAAAAAATTCAAAAAACAGACTTGCTTCAGCAGCCCAATTCTGGTGCTGTAGTTGTAGGAGATGTCTCAAAACGTCATCAGGAGTCCCGACTAAACCCGTAAATGTAAGAAAATGTAAGAAAATGCATTTTTTACGCGAAACATTTTTTGCTAAAATGTCGTAAGGGGGGACCCTGTCGTAAAAATTCAAAAAAACGGACTTGCTTCAGCAGTACAATTCTGGTGCTGTAGTTGTAGGAGATGTCTCAAAACGTCATCAGGAGTCCCGACTAAACCCGTAAATGTAAGAAAATGTAAAAAAATGCATATTTTACGAAAAACATTTTTTGCTAAAATGTCGTAAGGGGGGACCCTGTCGTAAAAATTCAAAAAAACGGACTTGCTTCAGCAGCACAATTCTGGTGCTGTTGTTGTAGGAGATGTCTCAAAACGTCATCAGGAGTCCCTACAAAACCTAAAAATGGCATGAAATGCTTTTTTTTGGAAAACTTTTTTTCACAAAAAAAAATTCAAAAAACAGACTTGCTTCAGCAGCCCAATTCTGGTGCTGTAGTTGTAGGAGATGTCTCAAAACGTCATCAGGAGTCCCGACTAAACCCGTAAATGTAAGAAAATGTAAAAAAATGCATATTTTACGAAAAACATTTTTTGCTAAAATGTCGTAAGGGGGGACCCTGTCGTAAAAACTCCAAAAGACGGACTTGCTTCAGCAGCACAATTCTGGTGCTGTAGTTGTAGGAGAAGTTTCAAAACGTCATCAGGAGTCCCGACTAAACCCGTAAATATAAGAAAATGTAAGAAAATGCATTTTTTACGCGAAACATTTTTTGCTAAAATGTCGTAAGGGGGGACCCTGTCGTAAAAATTCAAAAAAACGGACTTGCTTCAGCAGCACAATTCTGGTGCTGTTGTTGTAGGAGATGTCTCAAAACGTCATCAGGAGTCCCTACAAAACCTAAAAATGGCATAAATGCTTTCTTTGGGAAAACTTTTTTTTTACAAAACAAAATTTAGAAAACGGTCTTGTTTCAGCAGCACAATTCTGGTGCTGTAGTTGTAGGAGATGTCTCAAAACGTCATCAGGAGTCCCGACTAAACCCGTAAATGTAAGAAAATGCATTTTTTACGCGAAACATTTTTTGCTAAAATGTCGTAAGGGGGGACCCTGTCGTAAAAACTCAAAAAAACGGACTTGCTTCAGCAGCACAATTCTGGTGCTGTAGCTGTAGGAGATGTCTCAAAAGGTCATCAGGAGTCCCTACAAAACCTAAAAATGGCATGAAATGCTTTTTTTTGGAAAACTTTTTTTCACAAAAAAAAATTCAAAAAACAGACTTGCTTCAGCAGCACAATTCTGGTGCTGTAGTTGTAGGAGATGTCTCAAAACGTCATCAGGAGTCCCGACTAAACCCCTAAATGTAAGAAAATGTAAGAAAATGCATTTTTTACGCGAAACATTTTTTGCTAAAATGTCGTAAGGGGGGACCCTGTCGTAAAAATTCAAAAAAACTGACTTGCTTCAGCAGTACAATTCTGATGCTGTAGTTGTAGGAAATGTCTCAAAACGTCATCAGGAGTCTCTACAAAACCTAAAAATGGCATGAAATGCTTTTTTTTTGGAAAACTTTTTTTCACAAAAAAAATTTCAAAAAACAGACTTGCTTCAGCAGCACAATTCTGGTGCTGTAGTTGTAGGAGATGTCTCAAAAAGTCATCAGGAGTCCCGACTAAACCCGTAAATGTAAGAAAATGTAAAAAAATGCATATTTTACGAAAAACATTTTTTGCTAAAACGTCGTAAGGGGGGACCCTGTCGTAAAAACTCCAAAAAACGGACTTGCTTCAGCAGCACAATTCTGGTGCTGTAGTTGTAGGAGATGTCTCAAAAGGTCATCAGGAGTCCCTACAAAACCTAAAAATGGCATGAAATGCTTTTTTTTGGAAAACTTTTTTCCACAAAAAAAATTTCAAAAAACAGACTTGCTTCAGCAGCCCAATTCTGGTGCTGTAGTTGTAGGAGATGTCTCAAAACGTCATCAGGAGTCCCGACTAAACCCGTAAATGTAAGAAAATGTAAAAAAAGCATATTTTACGAAAAACATTTTTTGCTAAAATGTCGTAAGGGGGGACCCTGTCGTAAAAACTCCAAAAAACGGACTTGCTTCAGCAGCACAATTCTGGTGCTGTAGTTGTAGGAGATGTCTCAAAACGTCATCAGGAGTCTCGACTAAACCCGTAAATGTAAGAAAATGCATATTTTACGAAAAACATTTTTTGCTAAAATGTCGTAAGGGGGGACCCTGTCGTAAAAATTCCAAAAAACGGACTTGCTTCAGCAGCACAATTCTGGTGCTGTAGTTGTAGGAGATGTCTCAAAACGTCATCAGGAGTCCCTACAAAACCTAAAAATGGCATAAATGCTTTTTTTTGAAAACCTTAATTTTTACAAAAAAAATTTTAAAAAACGGTCCTGTTTCAGCAGCACAATTCTGGTGCTGTAGTTGTAGGAGATGTCTCAAAACGTCATCAGGAGTCCCGACTAAACCCGTAAATGTAAGAAAATGCATTTTTTACGCGAAACATTTTTTGCTAAAATGTCGTAAGGGGGGACCCTGTCGTAAAAACTCAAAAAAACGGACTTGTTTCAGCAGCACAATTCTGGTGCTGTAGTTGTAGGAGATGTCTCAAAACGTCATCAGGAGTCCCGACTAAACCCGTAAATGTAAGAAAATGTAAAAAAATGCATATTTTACAAAAAACATTTTTTGCTAAAATGTCGTAAGGGGGGACCCTGTCGTAAAAACTCCAAAAAACGGTCTTGTTTCAGCAGCCCAATTCTGGTGCTGTAGTTGTAGGAGATGTCTCAAAACGTCATCAGGAGTCCCGACTAAACCCGTAAATGTAAGAAAATGTAAAAAAATGCATATTTTATGAAAAACATTTTTTGCTAAAATGTCGTAAGGGGGGACCCTGTCGTAAAAACTCCAAAAAACGGACTTGCTTCAGCAGCACAATTCTGGTGCTGTAGTTGTAGGAGAAGTCTCAAAACGTCATCAGGAGTCCCGACTAAACCCGTAAATATAAGAAAATGTAAGAAAATGCATTTTTTACGCGAAACATTTTTTGCTAAAATGTCGTAAGGGGGGACCCTGTCGTAAAAATTCAAAAAAACGGACTTGCTTCAGCAGCACAATTCTGGTGCTGTTGTTGTAGGAGATGTCTCAAAACGTCATCAGGAGTCCCTACAAAACCTAAAAATGGCATGAAATGCTTTTTTTTGGAAAACTTTTTTTCACAAAAAAAAATTCAAAAAACAGACTTGCTTCAGCAGCACAATTCTGGTGCTGTAGTTGTAGGAGATGTCTCAAAACGTCATCAGGAGTCCCGACTAAACCCGTAAATGTAAGAAAATGTAAAAAAAATGCATATTTTACGAAAAACATTTTTTGCTAAAATGTCGTAAGGGGGGACCCTGTCGTAAAAACTCCAAAAGACGGAATTGCTTCAGCAGCACAATTCTGGTGCTGTAGTTGTAGGAGAAGTCTCAAAACGTCATCAGGAGTCCCGACTAAACCCGTAAATACAAGAAAATGTAAGAAAATGCATTTTTTACGCGAAACATTTTTTGCTAAAATGTCGTAAGGGGGGACCCTGTCGTAAAAACTCAAAAAAACGGACTTGCTTCAGCAGCACAATTCTGGTGCTGTAGTTGTAGGAGATGTCTCAAAACGTCATCAGGAGTCCCGACTAAACCCGTAAATGTAAGAAAATGTAAGAAAATGCATATTTTACGAAAAACATTTTTTGCTAAAATGTCGTAAGGGGGGACCCTGTCGTAAAAATTCCAAAAAACGGACTTGCTTCAGCAGCACAATTCTGGTGCTGTAGTTGTAGGAGATGTCTCAAAAGGTCATCAGGAGTCCCTACAAAACCTAAAAATGGCATGAAATGCTTTTTTTTGGAAAACTTTTTTTCACAAAAAAAATTCAAAAAACAGACTTGCTTCAGCAGCACAATTCTGGTGCTGTAGTTGTAGGAGATGTCTCAAAACGTCATCAGGAGTCCCGACTAAACCCGTAAATGTAAGAAAATGTAAGAAAATGCATATTTTACGAAAAACATTTTTTGCTAAAATGTCGTAAGGGGGGACCCTGTCGTAAAAATTCCAAAAAACGGACTTGCTTCAGCAGCACAATTCTGGTGCTGTAGTTGTAGGAGATGTCTCAAAACGTCATCAGGAGTCCCTACAAAACCTAAAAATGGCATGAAATGCTTTTTTTTGGAAAACTTTTTTTCACAAAAAAAATTTCAAAAAACAGACTTGCTTCAGCAGCACAATTCTGGTGCTGTAGTTGTAGGAGATGTCTCAAAACGTCATCAGGAGTCCCGACTAAACCCGTAAATGTAAGAAAATGTAAAAAAAATGCATATTTTACAAAAAACATTTTTTGCTAAAATGTCGTAAGGGGGGACCCTGTCGTAAAAACTACAAAAAACGGACTTGCTTCAGCAGCACAATTCTGGTGCTGTAGTTGTAGGAGATGTCTCAAAAGGTCATCAGGAGTCCCTACAAAACCTAAAAATGGCATGAAATGCTTTTTTTTGGAAAACTTTTTTTCACAAAAAAAAATTCAAAAAACAGACTTGCTTCAGCAGCCCAATTCTGGTGCTGTAGTTGTAGGAGATGTCTCAAAACGTCATCAGGAGTCCCGACTAAACCCGTAAATGTAAGAAAATGTAAAAAAATGCATATTTTACGAAAAACATTTTTTGCTAAAATGTCGTAAGGGGGGACCCTGTCGTAAAAACTCCAAAAAACGGACTTGCTTCAGCAGCACAATTCTGGTGCTGTAGTTGTAGGAGATGTCTCAAAACGTCATCAGGAGTCTCGACTAAACCCGTAAATGTAAGAAAATGCATATTTTACGAAAAACATTTTTTGCTAAAATGTCGTAAGGGGGGACCCTGTCGTAAAAATTCCAAAAAACGGACTTGCTTCAGCAGCACAATTCTGGTGCTGTAGTTGTAGGAGATGTCTCAAAACGTCATCAGGAGTCCCTACAAAACCTAAAAATGGCATAAATGCTTTTTTTTGAAAAACTTTATTTTTACAAAAAAAAATTTAAAAAACGGTCCTGTTTCAGCAGCACAATTCTGGTGCTGTAGTTGTAGGAGATGTCTCAAAACGTCATCAGGAGTCCCGACTAAACCCGTAAATGTAAGAAAATGCATTTTTTACGCAAAACATTTTTTGCTAAAATGTCGTAAGGGGGGACCCTGTCGTAAAAATTCAAAAAAACGGACTTGCTTCAGCAGCACAATTCTGGTGCTGTTGTTGTAGGAGATGTCTCAAAACGTCATCAGGAGTCCCTACAAAACCTAAAAATGGCATGAAATGCTTTTTTTTGGAAAACTTTTTTTCACAAAAAAAAATTCAAAAAACAGACTTGCTTCAGCAGCACAATTCTGGTGCTGTAGTTGTAGGAGATGTCTCAAAACGTCATCAGGAGTCCCGACTAAACCCGTAAATGTAAGAAAATGTAAAAAAAATGCATATTTTACGAAAAACATTTTTTGCTAAAATGTCGTAAGGGGGGGGACCCTGTCGTAAAAACTCCAAAAGACGGACTTGCTTCAGCAGCACAATTCTGGTGCTGTAGTTGTAGGAGAAGTCTCAAAACGTCATCAGGAGTCCCGACTAAACCCGTAAATATAAGAAAATGTAAGAAAATGCATCTTTTACACGAAACATTTTTTGCTAAAATGTCGTAAGGGGGGACCCTGTCGTAAAAACTCAAAAAAACGGACTTGCTTCAGCAGCACAATTCTGGTGCTGTAGTTGTAGGAGATGTCTCAAAACGTCATCAGGAGTCCCGACTAAACCCGTAAATGTAAGAAAATGTAAGAAAATGCATATTTTACGAAAAACATTTTTTGCTAAAATGTCGTAAGGGGGGACCCTGTCGTAAAAATTCCAAAAAACGGACTTGCTTCAGCAGCACAATTCTGGTGCTGTAGTTGTAGGAGATGTCTCAAAAGGTCATCAGGAGTCCCTACAAAACCTAAAAATGGCATGAAATGCTTTTTTTTGGAAAACTTTTTTTCACAAAAAAAATTCAAAAAACAGACTTGCTTCAGCAGCACAATTCTGGTGCTGTAGTTGTAGGAGATGTCTCAAAACGTCATCAGGAGTCCCGACTAAACCCGTAAATGTAAGAAAACGTAAGAAAATGCATATTTTACGAAAAACATTTTTTGCTAAAATGTCGTAAGGGGGGACCCTGTCGTAAAAACTCCAAAAAACGGACTTGCTTCAGCAGCACAATTCTGGTGCTGTAGTTGTAGGAGATGTCTCAAAAGGTCATCAGGAGTCCCTACAAAACCTAAAAATGGCATGAAATGCTTTTTTTTGGAAAACTTTTTTTCACAAAAAAAAATTCAAAAAACAGACTTGCTTCAGCAGCCCAATTCTGGTGCTGTAGTTGTAGGAGATGTCTCAAAACGTCATCAGGAGTCCCGACTAAACCCGTAAATGTAAGAAAATGCATATTTTACGAAAAACATTTTTTGCTAAAATGTCGTAAGGGGGGACCCTGTCGTAAAAATTCCAAAAAACGGACTTGCTTCAGCAGCACAATTCTGGTGCTGTAGTTGTAGGAGATGTCTCAAAACGTCATCAGGAGTCTCTACAAAACGTAAAAATGGCATAAATGCTTTTTTTGGGAAAACTTTTTTTTACAAAAATTTTTTTTAAAAACGGTCTTGTTTCAGCAGCACAATTCTGGTGCTGTAGTTGTAGGAGATGTCTCAAAACGTCATCAGGAGTCCCGACTAAACCCGTAAATGTAAGAAAATGCATTTTTTACGCCGAAACATTTTGCTAAAATGTCGTAAGGGGGGACCCTGTCGTAAAAATTCCAAAAAACGGACTTGCTTCAGCAGCACAATTCTGGTGCTGTAGTTGTAGGAGATGTCTCAAAACGTCATCAGGAGTCCCGACTAAACCCGTAAATGTAAGAAAATGTAAAAAAATGCATATTTTACAAAAACATTTTTTGCTAAAATGTCGTAAGGGGGACCCTGTCGTAAAAACTCCAAAAAACGGACTTGCTTCAGCAGCACAATTCTGGTGCTGTAGTTGTAGGAGAAGTCTCAAAACGTCATCAGGAGTCCGACTAAACCCGTAAATATAAGAAAATGTAAGAAATGCATTTTTTACGCGAAACATTTTTTGCTAAAATGTCGTAAGGGGGGACCCTGTCGTAAAAATTCAAAAAAACGGACTTGCTTCAGCAGCACAATTCTGGTGCTGTTGTTGTAGGAGATGTCTCAAAACGTCATCAGGAGTCCCGACTAAACCCGTAAATGTAAGAAAATGTAAGAAAATGCATATTTTACGAAAAACATTTTTTGCTAAAATGTCGTAAGGGGGGACCCTGTCGTAAAAATTCCAAAAAACGGACTTGCTTCAGCAGCACAATTGTGGTGCTGTAGTTGTAGGAGATGTCTCAAAACGTCATCAGGAGTCCCTACAAAACCTAAAAATGGCATAAATGCTTTTTTTGGAAACTATTTTTTTTACAAAAAAAATTTAAAAAACGGTCTTGTTTCAGGAGCACAATTCTGGTGCTGTAGTTGTAGGAGATGTCTCAAAACGTCATCAGGAGTCCCGACTAAACCCGTAAATGTAAGAAAATGTAAGAAAATGCATATTTTACGAAAAACATTTTTTGCTAAAATGTCGTAAGGGGGGACGCTTTCGTAACAATTCCAAAAAACGGACTTGCTTCAGCAGCACAATTCTGGTGCTGTAGTTGTAGGAGATGTCTCAAAACGTCATCAGGAGTCCTACAAAACCTAAAAATGGCATAAATGCTTTTTTTGGGAAAACTTTTTTTTTACAAAAAAAAATTTAAAAAACGGTCTTGTTTCAGCAGTACAATTCTGGTGCTGTAGTTGTAGGAGATGTCTCAAAACGTCATCAGGAGTCCCGACTAAACCCGTAAATGTAAGAAAATGTAAGAAAATGCATTTTTTACGCGAAACATTTTTTGCTAAAATGTCGTAAGGGGGGACCCTGTCGTAAAAATTCCAAAAAACGGACTTGCTTCAGCAGCACAATTCTGGTGCTGTAGTTGTAGGAGATGTCTCAAAAGGTCATCAGGAGTCCCTACAAAACCTAAAAATGGCATGAAATGCTTTTTTTTGGAAAACTTTTTTCCACAAAAAAAAATTCAAAAAACAGACTTGCTTCAGCAGCCCAATTCTGGTGCTGTAGTTGTAGGAGATGTCTCAAAACGTCATCAGGAGTCTCGACTAAACCCGTAAATGTAAGAAAATGTAAGAAAATGCATATTTTACGAAAAACATTTTTTGCTAAAATGTCGTAAGGGGGGACCCTGTCGTAAAAATTCCAAAAAACGGACTTGCTTCAGCAGCACAATTCTGGTGCTGTAGTTGTAGGAGATGTCTCAAAACGTCATCAGGAGTCCCTACAAAACCTAAAAATGGCATAAATGCTTTTTTTTGAAAAACTTTTTTTTTACAAAAAAAAATTTAAAAAACGGTCCTGTTTCAGCAGCACAATTCTGGTGCTGTAGTTGTAGGAGATGTCTCAAAACGTCATCAGGAGTCCCGACTAAACCCGTAAATGTAAGAAAATGCATTTTTTACGCGAAACATTTTTTGCTAAAATGTCGTAAGGGGGGACCCTGTCGTAAAAACTCAAAAAAACGGACTTGCTTCAGCAGCACAATTCTGGTGCTGTAGTTGTAGGAGATGTCTCAAAACGTCATCAGGAGTCCCGACTAAACCCGTAAATGTAAGAAAATGTAAAAAAATGCATATTTTACGAAAAACATTTTTTGCTAAAATGTCGTAAGGGGGGACCCTGTCGTAAAAATTCCAAAAAACGGACTTGCTTCAGCAGCACAATTCTGGTGCTGTAGTTGTAGGAGATGTCTCAAAACGTCATCAGGAGTCCCGACTAAACCCGTAAATGTAAGAAAATGTAAAAAAATGCATATTTTACAAAAAACATTTTTTGCTAAAATGTCGTAAGGGGGGACCCTGTCGTAAAAACTCAAAAAAACGGACTTGCTTCAGCAGCACAATTCTGGTGCTGTTGTTGTAGGAGATGTCTCAAAACGTCATCAGGAGTCCCTACAAAACCTTAAAATGGCATGAAATGCTTTTTTTTGGAAAACTTTTTTTCACAAAAAAAAATTCAAAAAACAGACTTGCTTCAGCAGCACAATTCTGGTGCTGTAGTTGTAGGAGATGTCTCAAAACGTCATCAGGAGTCCCGACTAAACCCGTAAATGTAAGAAAATGTAAAAAAAATGCATATTTTACGAAAAACATTTTTTGCTAAAATGTCGTAAGGGGGGACCCTGTCGTAAAAACTCCAAAAGACGGACTTGCTTCAGCAGCACAATTCTGGTGCTGTAGTTGTAGGAGAAGTCTCAAAACGTCATCAGGAGTCCCGACTAAACCCGTAAATGTAAGAAAATGTAAGAAAATGCATATTTTACGAAAAACATTTTTTGCTAAAATGTCGTAAGGGGGGACCCTGTCGTAAAAATTCCAAAAAACGGACTTGCTTCAGCAGCACAATTCTGGTGCTGTAGTTGTAGGAGATGTCTCAAAAGGTCATCAGGAGTCCCTACAAAACCTAAAAATGGCATGAAATGCTTTTTTTTGGAAAACTTTTTTCCACAAAAAAAAATTCAAAAAACAGACTTGCTTCAGCAGCCCAATTCTGGTGCTGTAGTTGTAGGAGATGTCTCAAAACGTCATCAGGAGTCCCGACTAAACCCGTAAATGTAAGAAAATGTAAAAAAATGCATATTTTACGAAAAACATTTTTTGCTAAAATGTCGTAAGGGGGGACCCTGTCGTAAAAACTCAAAAAAACGGACTTGCTTCAGCAGCACAATTCTGGTGCTGTAGTTGTAGGAGATGTCTCAAAAGGTCATCAGGAGTCCCTACAAAACCTAAAAATGGCATGAAATGCTTTTTTTTGGAAAACTTTTTTTCACAAAAAAAAAATCAAAAAACAGACCTGCTTCAGCAGCCCAATTCTGGTGCTGTAGTTGTAGGAGATGTCTCAAAACGTCATCAGGAGTCCCGACTAAACCCGTAAATGTAAGAAAATGTAAAAAAATGCATATTTTATGAAAAACATTTTTTGCTAAAATGTCGTAAGGGGGGACCCTGTCGTAAAAACTCCAAAAAACGGACTTGCTTCAGCAGCACAATTCTGGTGCTGTAGTTGTAGGAGATGTCTCAAAACGTCATCAGGAGTCCCGACTAAACCCGTAAATGTAAGAAAATGTAAAAAAATGCATATTTTATGAAAAACATTTTTTGCTAAAATGTCGTAAGGGGGGACCCTGTCGTAAAAACTCCAAAAAACGGACTTGCTTCAGCAGCACAATTCTGGTGCTGTAGTTGTAGGAGAAGTCTCAAAACGTCATCAGGAGTCCCGACTAAACCCGTAAATATAAGAAAATGTAAGAAAATGCATTTTTTACGCGAAACATTTTTTGCTAAAATGTCGTAAGGGGGGACCCTGTCGTAAAAATTCAAAAAAACGGACTTGCTTCAGCAGCACAATTCTGGTGCTGTTGTTGTAGGAGATGTCTCAAAACGTCATCAGGAGTCCCTACAAAACCTAAAAATGGCATGAAATGCTTTTTTTTGGAAAACTTTTTTTCACAAAAAAAAATTCAAAAAACAGACTTGCTTCAGCAGCACAATTCTGGTGCTGTAGTTGTAGGAGATGTCTCAAAACGTCATCAGGAGTCCCGACTAAACCCGTAAATGTAAGAAAATGTAAAAAAAATGCATATTTTACGAAAAACATTTTTTGCTAAAATGTCGTAAGGGGGGACCCTGTCGTAAAAACTCCAAAAGACGGACTTGCTTCAGCAGCACAATTCTGGTGCTGTAGTTGTAGGAGAAGTCTCAAAACGTCATCAGGAGTCCCGACTAAACCCGTAAATGTAAGAAAATGTAAGAAAATGCATATTTTACGAAAAACATTTTTTGCTAAAATGTCGTAAGGGGGGACCCTGTCGTAAAAATTCCAAAAAACGGACTTGCTTCAGCAGCACAATTCTGGTGCTGTAGTTGTAGGAGATGTCTCAAAAGGTCATCAGGAGTCCCTACAAAACCTAAAAATGGCATGAAATGCTTTTTTTTGGAAAACTTTTTTTCACAAAAAAAATTCAAAAAACAGACTTGCTTCAGCAGCACAATTCTGGTGCTGTAGTTGTAGGAGATGTCTCAAAACGTCATCAGGAGTCCCGACTAAACCCGTAAATGTAAGAAAATGTAAGAAAATGCATATTTTACGAAAAATATTTTTTGCTAAAATGTCATAAGGGGGGACCCTGTCGTAAAAATTCCAAAAAACGGACTTGCTTCAGCAGCACAATTCTGGTGCTGTAGTTGTAGGAGATGTCTCAAAACGTCATCAGGAGTCCCTACAAAACCTAAAAATGGCATGAAATGCTTTTTTTTGGAAAACTTTTTTTCAGAAAAAATTTTTCAAAAAACAGACTTGCTTCAGCAGCACAATTCTGGTGCTGTAGTTGTAGGAGATGTCTCAAAACGTCATCAGGAGTCCCGACTAAACCGGTAAATGTAAGAAAATGTAAAAAAATGCATATTTTACGAAAAACATTTTTTGCTAAAATGTCGTAAGGGGGGACCCTGTCGTAAAAACTCCAAAAGACGGACTTGCTTCAGCAGCACAATTCTGGTGCTGTAGTTGTAGGAGATGTCTCAAAACGTCATCAGGAGTCTCGACTAAACCCGTAAATGTAAGAAAATGTAAGAAAATGCATATTTTACGAAAAACATTTTTTGCTAAAATGTCGTAAGGGGGGACCCTGTCGTAAAAATTCCAAAAAACGGACTTGCTTCAGCAGCACAATTCTGGTGCTGTAGTTGTAGGAGATGTCTCAAAACGTCATCAGGAGTCCCTACAAAACCTAAAAATGGCATAAATGCTTTTTTTGGAAAAACTTTTTTTTTACAAAAAAAAATTTAAAAAACAGTCTTGTTTCAGCAGCACAATTCTGGTGCTGTAGTTGTAGGAGATGTCTCAAAACGTCATCAGGAGTCCCGACTAAACCCGTACATGTAAGAAAATGTAAGAAAATGCATTTTTTACGCGAAACATTTTTTGCTAAAATGTCGTAAGGGGGGACCCTGTCGTAAAAACTCCAAAAAACGGACTTGCTTCAGCAGCACAATTCTGGTGCTGTAGTTGTAGGAGATGTCTCAAAAGGTCATCAGGAGTCCCTACAAAACCTAAAAATGGCATGAAATGCTTTTTTTTGGAAAACTTTTTTTCACAAAAAAA
The DNA here is from genome assembly GCF_033978785.1 of Entelurus aequoreus. NCBI lineage: Eukaryota > Metazoa > Chordata > Actinopteri > Syngnathiformes > Syngnathidae > Entelurus > Entelurus aequoreus. The sequence goes on along the minus strand of NW_026908001.1, from coordinate 91,364 downwards.
AATTCAAAAAACAGACTTGCTTCAGCAGCCCAATTCTGGTGCTGTAGTTGTAGGAGATGTCTCAAAACGTCATCAGGAGTCCCGACTAAACCCGTAAATGTAAGAAAATGCATATTTTACGAAAAACATTTTTTGCTAAAATGTCGTAAGGGGGGACCCTGTCGTAAAAATTCCAAAAAACGGACTTGCTTCAGCAGCACAATTCTGGTGCTGTAGTTGTAGGAGATGTCTCAAAACGTCATCAGGAGTCTCTACAAAACCTAAAAATGGCATAAATGCTTTTTTTGGGAAAACTTTTTTTTTACAAAAAAAATTTTAAAAAACGGTCTTGTTTCAGCAGCACAATTCTGGTGCTGTAGTTGTAGGAGATGTCTCAAAACGTCATCAGGAGTCCCGACTAAACCCGTAAATGTAAGAAAATGCATTTTTTACGCGAAACATTTTTGCTAAAATGTCGTAAGGGGGGACCCTGTCGTAAAAATTCCAAAAAACGGACTTGCTTCAGCAGCACAATTCTGGTGCTGTAGTTGTAGGAGATGTCTCAAAACGTCATCAGGAGTCCCGACTAAACCCGTAAATGTAAGAAAATGTAAAAAAAATGCATATTTTACAAAAAACATTTTTTGCTAAAATGTCGTAAGGGGGGACCCTGTCGTAAAAACTCCAAAAAACGGACTTGCTTCAGCAGCACAATTCTGGTGCTGTAGTTGTAGGAGAAGTCTCAAAACGTCATCAGGAGTCCCGACTAAACCCGTAAATATAAGAAAATGTAAGAAAATGCATTTTTTACGCGAAACATTTTTTGCTAAAATGTCGTAAGGGGGGACCCTGTCGTAAAAATTCAAAAAAACGGACTTGCTTCAGCAGCACAATTCTGGTGCTGTTGTTGTAGGAGATGTCTCAAAACGTCATCAGGAGTCCCGACTAAACCCGTAAATGTAAGAAAATGTAAGAAAATGCATATTTTACGAAAAACATTTTTTGCTAAAATGTCGTAAGGGGGGACCCTGTCGTAAAAATTCCAAAAAACGGACTTGCTTCAGCAGCACAATTGTGGTGCTGTAGTTGTAGGAGATGTCTCAAAACGTCATCAGGAGTCCCTACAAAACCTAAAAATGGCATGAAATGCTTTTTTTTGGAAAACTTTTTTTCACAAAAAAAAATTCAAAAAACAGACTTGCTTCAGCAGCCCAATTCTGGTGCTGTAGTTGTAGGAGATGTCTCAAAACGTCATCAGGAGTCCCGACTAAACCCGTAAATGTAAGAAAATGTAAAAAAAAATGCATATTTTACGAAAAACATTTTTTGCTAAAATGTCGTAAGGGGGGACCCTGTCGTAAAAACTCCAAAAAACGGACTTGCTTCAGCAGCACAATTCTGGTGCTGTAGTTGTAGGAGATGTCTCAAAAGGTCATCAGGAGTCCCGACAAAACCTAAAAATGGCATAAAATGCTTTTTTTGGGAAAACTTTTTTTTTTAAAAAAAAAATTAAAAAACGGTCTTGTTTCAGCAGCACAATTCTGGTGCTGTAGTTGTAGGAGATGTCTCAAAACGTCATGAGGAGTCCCGACTAAACCCGTAAATGTAAGAAAATGTAAGAAAATGCATTTTTTACGCGAAACATTTTTTGCTAAAATGTCGTAAGGGGGGACCCTGTCGTAAAAATTCAAAAAAACGGACTTGCTTCAGCAGCACAATTCTGGTGCTGTAGTTGTAGGAGATGTCTCAAAACGTCATCAGGAGTCCCGACTAAACCCGTAAATGTAAGAAAATGTAAAAAAATGCATATTTTACGAAAAACATTTTTTGCTAAAATGTCGTAAGGGTGGACCCTGTCGTAAAAACTCCAAAAAACGGACTTGCTTCAGCAGCAGAATTCTGGTGCTGTAGTTGTAGGAGATGTCTCAAAAGGTCATCAGGAGTCCCTACAAAACCTAAAAATGGCATGAAATGCTTTTTTTTGGAAAACTTTTTTTCACAAAAAAAAATTCAAAAAACAGACTTGCTTCAGCAGCCCAATTCTGGTGCTGTAGTTGTAGGAGATGTCTCAAAACGTCATCAGGAGTCCCGACTAAACCCTTAAATGTAAGAAAATGTAAAAAAATGCATATTTTACGAAAAACATTTTTTGCTAAAATGTCGTAAGGGGGGACCCTGTCGTAAAAATTCCAAAAAACGGACTTGCTTAAGCAGCACAATTTTGGTGCTGTAGTTGTAGGAGATGTCTCAAAACGTCATCAGGAGTCCCTACAAAACCTAAAAATGGCATAAATGCTTTTTTTGGGAAAACTTTTTTTTTATAAAAAAAATTTTAAAAAACGGTCTTGTTTCAGCAGCACAATTCTGGTGCTGTAGTTGTAGGAGATGTCTCAAAACGTCATCAGGAGTCCCGATTAAACCCGTAAATGTAAGAAAATGTAAGAAAATGCATTTTTTACGCGAAACATTTTTTGCTAAAATGTCGTAAGGGGGCACCCTGTCGTAAAAACTCAAAAAAACGGACTTGCTTCAGCAGCACAATTCTGGTGCTGTAGTTGTAGGAGATGTCTCAAAAGGTCATCAGGAGTCCCTACAAAACCTAAAAATGTCATGAAATGCTTTTTTTTGGAAAACTTTTTTTCACAAAAAAAATTCAAAAAACAGACTTGCTTCAGCAGCACAATTCTGGTGCTGTAGTTGTAGGAGATGTCTCAAAACGTCATCAGGAGTCCCGACTAAACCCGTAAATGTAGGAAAATGTAAAAAAATGCATATTTTACGAAAAACATTTTTTGCTAAAATGTCGTAAGGGGGGACCCTGTCGTAAAAACTCCAAAAAACGGACTTGCTTCAGCAGCACAATTCTGGTGCTGTAGTTGTAGGAAATGTCTCAAAACGTCATCAGGAGTCCCGACTAAACCCGTAAATGTAAGAAAATGTAAAAAAATGCATATTTTACGAAAAACATTTTTTGCTAAAATGTCGTAAGGGGGGACCCTGTCGTAAAAACTCCAAAAAACGGACTTGCTTCAGCAGCACAATTCTGGTGCTGTAGTTGTAGGAGATGTCTCAAAAGGTCATCAGGAGTCCCTACAAAACCTAAAAATGGCATGAAATGCTTTTTTTTGGAAAACTTTTTTTCACAAAAAAAATTTCAAAAAACAGACTTGCTTCAGCAGCCCAATTCTGGTGCTGTAGTTGTAGGAGATGTCTCAAAACGTCATCAGGAGTCCCGACTAAACCCGTAAATGTAAGAAAATGTAAAAAAATGCATATTTTACGAAAAACATTTTTTGCTAAAATGTCGTAAGGGGGGACCCTGTCGTAAAAACTCCAAAAGACGGACTTGCTTCAGCAGCACAATTCTGGTGCTGTAGTTGTAGGAGAAGTCTCAAAACGTCATCAGGAGTCCCGACTAAACCCGTAAATATAAGAAAATGTAAGAAAATGCATTTTTTACGCGAAACATTTTTTGCTAAAATGTCGTAAGGGGGGACCCTGTCGTAAAAATTCAAAAAAACGGACTTGCTTCAGCAGCACAATTCTGGTGCTGTTGTTGTAGGAGATGTCTCAAAACGTCATCAGGAGTCCCTACAAAACCTAAAAATGGCATGAAATGCTTTTTTTTGGAAAACTTTTTTTCACAAAAAAAAATTCAAAAAACAGACTTGCTTCAGCAGCCCAATTCTGGTGCTGTAGTTGTAGGAGATGTCTCAAAACGTCATCAGGAGTCCCGACTAAACCCGTAAATGTAAGAAAATGTAAAAAAATGCATATTTTACGAAAAACATTTTTTGCTAAAATGTCGTAAGGGGGGACCCTGTCGTAAAAACTCCAAAAGACGGACTTGCTTCAGCAGCACAATTCTGGTGCTGTAGTTGTAGGAGAAGTCTCAAAACGTCATCAGGAGTCCCGACTAAACCCGTAAATATAAGAAAATGTAAGAAAATGCATTTTTTACGCGAAACATTTTTTGCTAAAATGTCGTAAGGGGGGACCCTGTCGTAAAAATTCAAAAAAACGGACTTGCTTCAGCAGCACAATTCTGGTGCTGTTGTTGTAGGAGATGTCTCAAAACGTCATCAGGAGTCCCTACAAAACCTAAAAATGGCATAAATGCTTTTTTTGGGAAAACTTTTTTTTTACAAAAAAAAATTTAAAAAACCTTCTTGTTTCAGCAGCACAATTCTGGTGCTGTAGTTGTAGGAGATGTCTCAAAACGTCATCAGGAGTCCCGACTAAACCCGTAAATGTAAGAAAATGCATTTTTTACGCGAAACATTTTTTGCTAAAATGTCGTAAGGGGGGACCCTGTCGTAAAAACTAAAAAAAACGGACTTGCTTCAGCAGCACAATTCTGGTGCTGTAGTTGTAGGAGATGTCTCAAAAGGTCATCAGGAGTCCCTACAAAACCTAAAAATGGCATGAAATGCTTTTTTTTGGAAAACTTTTTTTCACAAAAAAAAATTCAAAAAACAGACTTGCTTCAGCAGCCCAATTCTGGTGCTGTAGTTGTAGGAGATGTCTCAAAACGTCATCAGGAGTCCCGACTAAACCCGTAAATGTAAGAAAATGTAAAAAAATGCATATTTTACGGAAAACATTTTTTGCTAAAATGTCGTAAGGGGGGACCCTGTCGTAAAAATTCCAAAAAACGGACTTGCTTCAGCAGCACAATTCTGGTGCTGTAGTTGTAGGAGATGTCTCAAAAGGTCATCAGGAGTCCCTACAAAACCTAAAAATGGCATGAAATGCTTTTTTTTGGAAAACTTTTTTTCACAAAAAAAAATTCAAAAAACAGACTTGCTTCAGCAGCACAATTCTGGTGCTGTAGTTGTAGGAGATGTCTCAAAACGTCATCAGGAGTCCCGACTAAACCCGTAAATGTAAGAAAATGTAAGAAAATGCATATTTTACGAAAAACATTTTTTGCTAAAATGTCGTAAGGGGGGACCCTGTCGTAAAAATTCCAAAAAACTGACTTGCTTCAGCAGCACAATTCTGGTGCTGTAGTTGTAGGAGATGTCTCAAAACGTCATCAGGAGTCCCGACTAAACCCGTAAATGTAAGAAAATGCATTTTTTACGCGAAACATTTTTTGCTAAAATGTCGTAAGGGGGGACCCTGTCGTAAAAACTCAAAAAAACGGACTTGCTTCAGCAGCACAATTCTGGTGCTGTAGTTGTAGGAGATGTTTCAAAACGTCATCAGGAGTCCCGACTAAACCCGTAAATGTAAGAAAATGTAAAAAAATGCATATTTTACGAAAAACATTTTTTGCTAAAACGTCGTGAGGGGGGACCCTGTCGTAAAAATTCCAAAAAACGGACTTGCTTCAGCAGCACAATTCTGGTGCTGTAGTTGTAGGAGATGTCTCAAAACGTCATCAGGAGTCCCGACTAAACCCGTAAATGTAAGAAAATGTAAAAAAATGCATATTTTACAAAAAACATTTTTTATTAAAATGTCGTAAGGGGGGACCCTGTCGTAAAAACTCAAAAAAACGGACTTGCTTCAGCAGCACAATTCTGGTGCTGTAGTTGTAGGAGATGTCTCAAAACGTCATCAGGAGTCCCGACTAAACCCGTAAATGTAAGAAAATGTAAAAAAATGCATATTTTACGAAAAACATTTTTTGCTAAAACGTCGTAAGGGGGGACCCTGTCGTAAAAACTCCAAAAAACGGACTTGCTTCAGCAGCACAATTCTGGTGCTGTAGTTGTAGGAGATGTCTCAAAACGTCATCAGGAGTCCCGACTAAACCCGTAAATGTAAGAAAATGTAAGAAAATGCATTTTTTACGCGAAACATTTTTTGCTAAAATGTCGTAAGGGGGGACCCTGTCGTAAAAACTCCAAAAAACGGACTTGCTTCAGCAGCACAATTCTGGTGCTGTAGTTGTAGGAGATGTCTCAAAAGGTCATCAGGAGTCCCTACAAAACCTAAAAATGGCATGAAATGCTTTTTTTGGGAAAACTTTTTTTTTACCAAAAAAAATTTAAAAAACGGTCTTGTTTCAGCAGCACAATTCTGGTGCTGTAGTTGTAGGAGATGTCTCAAAACGTCATCAGGAGTCCCGACTAAACCCGTAAATGTAAGAAAATGTAAGAAAATGCATTTTTTACGCGAAACATTTTTTGCTAAAATGTCGTAAGGGGGGACCCTGTCGTAAAAACTCAAAAAAACGGACTTGCTTCAGCAGCACAATTCTGGTGCTGTAGTTGTAGGAGATGTCTCAAAAGGTCATCAGGAGTCCCTACAAAACCTAAAAATGGCATGAAATGCTTTTTTTTGGAAAACTTTTTTTCACAAAAAAAAATTCAAAAAACAGACTTGCTTCAGCAGCCCAATTCTGGTGCTGTAGTTGTAGGAGATGTCTCAAAACGTCATCAGGAGTCCCGACTAAACCCGTAAATGTAAGAAAATGTAAAAAAAATGCATATTTTACGAAAAACATTTTTTGCTAAAATGTCGTAAGGGGGGACCCTGTCGTAAAAACTCCAAAAGACGGACTTGCTTCAGCAGCACAATTCTGGTGCTGTAGTTGTAGGAGAAGTCTCAAAACGTCATCAGCAGTCCCGACTAAACCCGTAAATATAAGAAAATGTAAGAAAATGCATTTTTTACGCGAAACATTTTTTGCTAAAATGTCGTAAGGGGGGACCCTGTCGTAAAAATTCAAAAAAACGGACTTGCTTCAGCAGCACAATTCTGGTGCTGTTGTTGTAGGAGATGTCTCAAAACGTCATCAGGAGTCCCTACAAAACCTAAAAATGGCATGAAATGCTTTTTTTTGGAAAACTTTTTTTCACAAAAAAAAATTCAAAAAACAGACTTGCTTCAGCAGCACAATTCTGGTGCTGTAGTTGTAGGAGATGTCTCAAAACGTCATCAGGAGTCCCGGCTAAACCCGTAAATGTAAGAAAATGTAAAAAAATGCATATTTTACGAAAAACATTTTTTGCTAAAATGTCGTAAGGGGGGACCCTGTCGTAAAAATTCCAAAAAACGGACTTGCTTCAGCAGCACAATTCTGGTGCTGTAGTTGTAGGAGATGTCTCAAAACGTCATCAGGAGTCCCTACAAAACCTAAAAATGGCATAAATGCTTTTTTTGGGAAAACTTTTTTTTTACAAAAAAAATTTTAAAAAACGGTCTTGTTTCAGCAGCACAATTCTGGTGCTGTAGTTGTAGGAGATGTCTCAAAACGTCATCAGGAGTCCCGACTAAACCCGTAAATGTAAGAAAATGCATTTTTTACGCGAAACATTTTTTGCTAAAATGTCGTAAGGGGGGACCCTGTCGTAAAAACTCAAAAAAACGGACTTGCTTCAGCAGCACAATTCTGGTGCTGTAGTTGTAGGAGATGTCTCAAAACGTCATCAGGAGTCCCTACAAAACCTAAAAATGGCATGAAATGCTTTTTTTTGGAAAACTTTTTTTCACAAAAAAAAATTCAAAAAACAGACTTGCTTCAGCAGCCCAATTCTGGTGCTGTAGTTGTAGGAGATGTCTCAAAACGTCATCAGGAGTCCCGACTAAACCCGTAAATGTAAGAAAATGTAAAAAAATGCATATTTTATGAAAAACATTTTTTGCTAAAATGTCGTAAGGGGGGACCCTGTCGTAAAAACTCCAAAAAACGGACTTGCTTCAGCAGCACAATTCTGGTGCTGTAGTTGTAGGAGATGTCTCAAAACGTCATCAGGAGTCCCGACTAAACCCGTAAATGTAAGAAAATGTAAGAAAATGCATATTTTACGAAAAACATTTTTTGCTAAAATGTCGTAAGGGGGGACCCTGTCGTAAAAATTCCAAAAAACGGACTTGCTTCAGCAGCACAATTCTGGTGCTGTAGTTGTAGGAGATGTCTAAAAACGTCATCAGGAGTCCCGACTAAACCCGTAAATGTAAGAAAATGCATTTTTTACGCGAAACATTTTTTGCTAAAATGTCGTAAGGGGGGACCCTGTCATAAAAACTCAAAAAAACGGACTTGCTTCAGCAGCACAATTCTGGTGCTGTAGTTGTAGGAGATGTCTCAAAACGTCATCAGGAGTCCCGACTAAACCCGTAAATGTAAGAAAATGTAAAAAAATGCATATTTTACGAAAAACATTTTTTGCTAAAACGTCGTAAGGGGGGACCCTGTCGTAAAAATTCCAAAAAACGGACTTGCTTCAGCAGCACAATTCTGGTGCTGTAGTTGTAGGAGATGTCTCAAAACGTCATCAGGAGTCCCGACTAAACCCGTAAATGTAAGAAAATGTAAAAAAAATGCATATTTTACAAAAAACATTTTTTGCTAAAATGTCGTAAGGGGGGACCCTGTCGTAAAAACTCAAAAAAACGGACTTGCTTCAGCAGCCCAATTCTGGTGCTGTAGTTGTAGGAGATGTCTCAAAACGTCATCAGGAGTCCCGTATTAACCCGTAAATGTAAGAAAATGTAAAAAAATGCATATTTTACGAAAAACATTTTTTGCTAAAACGTCGTAAGGGGGGACCCTGTCGTAAAAATTCCAAAAAACGGACTTGCTTCAGCAGCACAATTCTGGTGCTGTAGTTGTAGGAGATGTCTCAAAACGTCATCAGGAGTCCCGACTAAACCCGTAAATGTAAGAAAATGTAAAAAAAATGCATATTTTACAAAAAACATTTTTTGCTAAAATGTCGTAAGGGGGGACCCTGTCGTAAAAACTCCAAAAAACGGACTTGCTTCAGCAGCACAATTCTGGTGCTGTAGTTGTAGGAGATGTCTCAAAAGGTCATCAGGAGTCCCTACAAAACCTAAAAATGGCATGAAATGCTTTTTTTTGGAAAACTTTTTTTCACAAAAAAAAATTCAAAAAACAGACTTGCTTCAGCAGCCCAATTCTGGTGCTGTAGTTGTAGGAGATGTCTCAAAACGTCATCAGGAGTCCCGACTAAACCCGTAAATGTAAGAAAATGTAAAAAAATGCATATTTTACGAAAAACATTTTTTGCTAAAATGTCGTAAGGGGGGACCCTGTCGTAAAAACTCCAAAAGACGGACTTGCTTCAGCAGCCCAATTCTGGTGCTGTAGTTGTAGGAGAAGTCTCAAAACGTCATCAGGAGTCCCGACTAAACCCGTAAATATAAGAAAATGTAAGAAAATGCATTTTTTACGCGAAACATTTTTTGCTAAAATGTCGTAAGGGGGGACCCTGTCGTAAAAATTCAAAAAAACGGACTTGCTTCAGCAGCACAATTCTGGTGCTGTTGTTGTAGGAGATGTCTCAAAACATCATCAGGAGTCCCTACAAAACCTAAAAATGGCATGAAATGCTTTTTTTTGGAAAACTTTTTTTCACAAAAAAAAATTCAAAAAACAGACTTGCTTCAGCAGCCCAATTCTGGTGCTGTAGTTGTAGGAGATGTCTCAAAACGTCATCAGGAGTCCCGACTAAACCCGTAAATGTAAGAAAATGTAAAAAAATGCATATTTTACGAAAAAATATTTTTTGCTAAAATGTCGTAAGGGGGGACCCTGTCGTAAAAATTCCAAAAAACGGACTTGCTTCAGCAGCACAATTCTGGTGCTGTAGTTGTAGGAGATGTCTCAAAACGTCATCAGGAGTCCCGACTAAACCCGTAAATGTAAGAAAATGTAAAAAAATGCATATTTTACAAAAAACATTTTTTGCTAAAATGTCGTAAGGGGGGACCCTGTCGTAAAAACTCAAAAAAACGGACTTGCTTCAGCAGCACAATTCTGGTGCTGTAGTTGTAGGAGATGTCTCAAAACGTCATCAGGAGTCCCGACTAAACCCGTAAATGTAAGAAAATGTAAAAAAATGCATATTTTACGAAAAACATTTTTTGCTAAAACGTCGTAAGGGGGGACCCTGTCGTAAAAATTCCAAAAAACGGACTTGCTTCAGCAGCACAATTCTGGTGCTGTAGTTGTAGGAGATGTCTCAAAACGTCATCAGGAGTCCCGACTAAACCCGTAAATGTAAGAAAATGTAAAAAAATGCATATTTTACAAAAAACATTTTTTGCTAAAATGTCGTAAGGGGGGACCCTGTCGTAAAAACTCCAAAAGACGGACTTGCTTCAGCAGCACAATTCTGGTGCTGTAGTTGTAGGAGATGTCTCAAAACGTCATCAGGAGTCCCTACAAAACCTAAAAATGGTATGAAATGCTTTTTTTTGGAAAACTTTTTTTCACAAAAAAAAATTCAAAAAACAGACTTGCTTCAGCAGCACAATTCTGGTGCTGTAGTTGTAGGAGATGTCTCAAAACGTCATCAGGAGTCCCGACTAAACCCGTAAATGTAAGAAAATGTAAGAAAATGCATATTTTACGAAAAACATTTTTTGCTAAAATGTCGTAAGGGGGGACCCTGTCGTAAAAATTCCAAAAAACGGACTTGCTTCAGCAGCACAATTCTGGTGCTGTAGTTGTAGGAGATGTCTCAAAACGTCATCAGGAGTCCCTACAAAACCTAAAAATGGCATAAATGCTTTTTTTGGGAAAACTTTTTTTTTACAAAAAAAAATTTAAAAAACGGTCTTGTTTCAGCAGCACAATTCTGGTGCTGTAGTTGTAGGAGATGTCTCAAAACGTCATCAGGAGTCCCGACTAAACCCGTAAATGTAAGAAAATGCATTTTTTACGCGAAACATTTTTTGCTAAAATGTCGTAAGGGGGGACCCTGTCGTAAAAACTCAAAAAAACGGACTTGCTTCAGCAGCACAATTCTGGTGCTGTAGTTGTAGGAGATGTCTCAAAAGGTCATCAGGAGTCCCTACAAAACCTAACAATGGCATGAAATGCTTTTTTTTGGAAAACTTTTTTTCACAAAAAAAAATTCAAAAAACAGACTTGCTTCAGCAGCCCAATTCTGGTGCTGTAGTTGTAGGAGATGTCTCAAAACGTCATCAGGAGTCCCGACTAAACCCGTAAATGTAAGAAAATGTAAAAAAATGCATATTTTACGAAAAACATTTTTTGCTAAAATGTCGTAAGGGGGGACCCTGTCGTAAAAATTCCAAAAAACGGACTTGCTTCAGCAGCACAATTCTGGTGCTGTAGTTGTAGGAGATGTCTCAAAAGGTCATCAGGACTCCCTACAAAACCTAAAAATGGCATGAAATGCTTTTTTTTGGAAAACTTTTTTTCACAAAAAAAAATTCAAAAAACAGACTTGCTTCAGCAGCACAATTCTGGTGCTGTAGTTGTAGGAGATGTCTCAAAACGTCATCAGGAGTCCCGACTAAACCCGTAAATGTAAGAAAATGTAAAAAAATGCATATTTTACGAAAAACATTTTTTGCTAAAATGTCGTAAGGGGGGACCCTGTCGTAAAAACTCAAAAAAACGGACTTGCTTCAGCAGCACAATTCTGGTGCTGTAGTTGTAGGAGATGTCTCAAAACGTCATCAGGAGTCCCGACTAAACCCGTAAATGTAAGAAAATGTAAGAAAATGCATATTTTACGAAAAACATTTTTTGCTAAAATGTCGTAAGGGGGGACCCTGTCGTAAAAATTCCAAAAAACGGACTTGCTTCAGCAGCACAATTCTGGTGCTGTAGTTGTAGGAGATGTCTCAAAACGTCATCAGGAGTCCCTACAAAACCTAAAAATGGCATAAATGGTTTTTTTGGGAAAACTTTTTTTTTACAAAAAAAATTTTAAAAAACGGTCTTGTTTCAGCAGCACAATTCTGGTGCTGTAGTTGTAGGAGATGTCTCAAAACGTCATCAGGAGTCCCGACTAAACCCGTAAATGTAAGAAAATGCATTTTTTTCGCGAAACATTTTTTGCTAAAATGTCGTAAGGGGGGACCCTGTCGTAAAAACTCCAAAAAACGGACTTGCTTCAGCAGCACAATTCTGGTGCTGTAGTTGTAGGAGATGTCTCAAAACGTCATCAGGAGTCCCTACAAAACCTAAAAATGGCATGAAATGCTTTTTTTTGGAAAACTTTTTTTCACAAAAAAAAATTCAAAAAACAGACTTGCTTCAGCAGCCCAATTCTGGTGCTGTAGTTGTAGGAGATGTCTCAAAACGTCATCAGGAGTCCCGACTAAACCCGTAAATGTAAGAAAATGTAAAAAAATGCATATTTTACGAAAAACATTTTTTGCTAAAATGTCGTAAGGGGGGACCCTGTCGTAAAAACTCCAAAAAACGGACTTGCTTCAGCAGCACAATTCTGGTGCTGTAGTTGTAGGAGATGTCTCAAAACGTCATCAGGAGTCCCGACTAAACCCGTAAATGTAAGAAAATGTAAGAAAATGCATATTTTACGAAAAACATTTTTTGCTAAAATGTCGTAAGGGGGGACCCTGTCGTAAAAATTCCAAAAAACGGACTTGCTTCAGCAGCACAATTCTGGTGCTGTAGTTGTAGGAGATGTCTCAAAACGTCATCAGGAGTCCCTACAAAACCTAAAAATGGCATAAATGCTTTTTTTGGGAAAACTTTTTTTTTACAAAAAAAAATTTAAAAAACGGTCTTGTTTCAGCAGCACAATTCTGGTGCTGTAGTTGTAGGAGATGTCTCAAAACGTCATCAGGAGTCCCGACTAAACCCGTAAATGTAAGAAAATGCATATTTTACGAAAAACATTTTTTGCTAAAATGTCGTAAGGGGGGACCCTGTCGTAAAAATTCCAAAAAACGGTCTTGCTTCAGCAGCACAATTCTGGTGCTGTAGTTGTAGGAGATGTCTCAAAACGTCATCAGGAGTCCCTACAAAACCTAAAAATGGCATAAATGCTTTTTTTGGGAAAACTTTTTTTTTACAAAAAAAAATTTAAAAAACGGTCTTGTTTCAGCAGCACAATTCTGGTGCTGTAGTTGTAGGAGATGTCTCAAAACGTCATCAGGAGTCCCGACTAAACCCGTAAATGTAAGAAAATGTAAGAAAATGCATTTTTTACGCGAAACATTTTTTGCTAAAATGTCGTAAGGGGGGACCCTGTCGTAAAAACTCCAAAAAACGGACTTGCTTCAGCAGCACAATTCTGGTGCTGTAGTTGTAGGAGATGTCTCAAAAGGTCATCAGGAGTCCCTACAAAACCTAAAAATGGCATGAAATGCTTTTTTTTGGAAAACTTTTTTTCACAAAAAAAAATTCAAAAAACAGACTTGCTTCAGCAGCCCAATTCTGGTGCTGTAGTTGTAGGAGATGTCTCAAAACGTCATCAGGAGTCCCGACTAAACCCGTAAATGTAAGAAAATGTAAAAAAATGCATATTTTACAAAAAACATTTTTTGCTAAAATGTCGTAAGGGGGGACCCTGTCGTAAAAATTCAAAAAAACGGACTTGCTTCAGCAGCACAATTCTGGTGCTGTAGTTGTAGGAGATGTCTCAAAACGTCATCAGGAGTCCCGACTAAACCCGTAAATGTAAGAAAATGTAAAAAAAAATGCATATTTTACAAAAAACATTTTTTGCTAAAATGTCGTAAAAACTCCAAAAAACGGACTTGCTTCAGCAGCACAATTCTGGTGCTGTAGTTGTAGGAGAAGTCTCAAAACGTCATCAGGAGTCCCGACTAAACCCGTAAATATAAGAAAATGTAAGAAAATGCATTTTTTACGCGAAACATTTTTTGCTAAAATGTCGTAAGGGGGGACCCTGTCGTAAAAACTCCAAAAAACGGACTTGCTTCAGCAGCACAATTCTGGTGCTGTAGTTGTAGGAGATGTCTCAAAACGTCATCAGGAGTCCCGACTAAACCCGTAAATGTAAGAAAATGTAAGAAAATGCATATTTTACGAAAAACATTTTTTGCTAAAATGTCGTAAGGGGGGACCCTGTCGTAAAAATTCCAAAAAACGGACTTGCTTCAGCAGCACAATTCTGGTGCTGTAGTTGTAGGAGATGTCTCAAAACGTCATCAGGAGTCCCGACTAAACCCGTAAATGTAAGAAAATGCATTTTTTACGCGAAACATTTTTTGCTAAAATGTCGTAAGGGGGGACCCTGTCGTAAAAACTCAAAATAACGGACTTGCTTCAGCAGCACAATTCTGGTGCTGTAGTTGTAGGAGATGTCTCAAAACGTCATCAGGAGTCCCGACTAAACCCGTAAATGTAAGAAAATGTAAAAAAATGCATATTTTACGAAAAACATTTTTTGCTAAAACGTCGTAAGGGGGGACCCTGTCGTAAAAATTCCAAAAAACGGACTTGCTTCAGCAGCACAATTCTGGTGCTGTAGTTGTAGGAGATGTCTCAAAACGTCATCAGGAGTCCCGACTAAACCCGTAAATGTAAGAAAATGTAAAAAAATGCATATTTTACAAAAAACATTTTTTGCTAAAATGTCGTAAGGGGGGACCCTGTCGTAAAAATTCCAAAAAACGGACTTGCTTCAGCAGCACAATTCTGGTGCTGTAGTTGTAGGAGATGTCTCAAAACGTCATCAGGAGTCCCGACTAAACCCGTAAATGTAAGAAAATGTAAAAAAATGCATATTTTACAAAAAACATTTTTTATTAAAATGTCGTAAGGGGGGACCCTGTCGTAAAAACTCAAAAAAACGGACTTGCTTCAGCAGCACAATTCTGGTGCTGTAGTTGTAGGAGATGTCTCAAAACGTCATCAGGAGTCCCGACTAAACCCGTAAATGTAAGAAAATGTAAAAAAATGCATATTTTACGAAAAACATTTTTTGCTAAAACGTCGTAAGGGGGGACCCTGTCGTAAAAACTCCAAAAAACGGACTTGCTTCAGCAGCACAATTCTGGTGCTGTAGTTGTAGGAGATGTCTCAAAACGTCATCAGGAGTCCCGACTAAACCCGTAAATGTAAGAAAATGTAAGAAAATGCATTTTTTACGCGAAACATTTTTTGCTAAAATGTCGTAAGGGGGGACCCTGTCGTAAAAACTCCAAAAAACGGACTTGCTTCAGCAGCACAATTCTGGTGCTGTAGTTGTAGGAGATGTCTCAAAAGGTCATCAGGAGTCCCTACAAAACCTAAAAATGGCATGAAATGCTTTTTTTGGGAAAACTTTTTTTTTACCAAAAAAAATTTAAAAAACGGTCTTGTTTCAGCAGCACAATTCTGGTGCTGTAGTTGTAGGAGATGTCTCAAAACGTCATCAGGAGTCCCGACTAAACCCGTAAATGTAAGAAAATGTAAGAAAATGCATTTTTTACGCGAAACATTTTTTGCTAAAATGTCGTAAGGGGGGACCCTGTCGTAAAAACTCAAAAAAACGGACTTGCTTCAGCAGCACAATTCTGGTGCTGTAGTTGTAGGAGATGTCTCAAAAGGTCATCAGGAGTCCCTACAAAACCTAAAAATGGCATGAAATGCTTTTTTTTGGAAAACTTTTTTTCACAAAAAAAAATTCAAAAAACAGACTTGCTTCAGCAGCCCAATTCTGGTGCTGTAGTTGTAGGAGATGTCTCAAAACGTCATCAGGAGTCCCGACTAAACCCGTAAATGTAAGAAAATGTAAAAAAAATGCATATTTTACGAAAAACATTTTTTGCTAAAATGTCGTAAGGGGGGACCCTGTCGTAAAAACTCCAAAAGACGGACTTGCTTCAGCAGCACAATTCTGGTGCTGTAGTTGTAGGAGAAGTCTCAAAACGTCATCAGCAGTCCCGACTAAACCCGTAAATATAAGAAAATGTAAGAAAATGCATTTTTTACGCGAAACATTTTTTGCTAAAATGTCGTAAGGGGGGACCCTGTCGTAAAAATTCAAAAAAACGGACTTGCTTCAGCAGCACAATTCTGGTGCTGTTGTTGTAGGAGATGTCTCAAAACGTCATCAGGAGTCCCTACAAAACCTAAAAATGGCATGAAATGCTTTTTTTTGGAAAACTTTTTTTCACAAAAAAAAATTCAAAAAACAGACTTGCTTCAGCAGCACAATTCTGGTGCTGTAGTTGTAGGAGATGTCTCAAAACGTCATCAGGAGTCCCGGCTAAACCCGTAAATGTAAGAAAATGTAAAAAAATGCATATTTTACGAAAAACATTTTTTGCTAAAATGTCGTAAGGGGGGACCCTGTCGTAAAAATTCCAAAAAACGGACTTGCTTCAGCAGCACAATTCTGGTGCTGTAGTTGTAGGAGATGTCTCAAAACGTCATCAGGAGTCCCTACAAAACCTAAAAATGGCATAAATGCTTTTTTTGGGAAAACTTTTTTTTTACAAAAAAAATTTTAAAAAACGGTCTTGTTTCAGCAGCACAATTCTGGTGCTGTAGTTGTAGGAGATGTCTCAAAACGTCATCAGGAGTCCCGACTAAACCCGTAAATGTAAGAAAATGCATTTTTTACGCGAAACATTTTTTGCTAAAATGTCGTAAGGGGGGACCCTGTCGTAAAAACTCAAAAAAACGGACTTGCTTCAGCAGCACAATTCTGGTGCTGTAGTTGTAGGAGATGTCTCAAAACGTCATCAGGAGTCCCTACAAAACCTAAAAATGGCATGAAATGCTTTTTTTTGGAAAACTTTTTTTCACAAAAAAAAATTCAAAAAACAGACTTGCTTCAGCAGCCCAATTCTGGTGCTGTAGTTGTAGGAGATGTCTCAAAACGTCATCAGGAGTCCCGACTAAACCCGTAAATGTAAGAAAATGTAAAAAAATGCATATTTTATGAAAAACATTTTTTGCTAAAATGTCGTAAGGGGGGACCCTGTCGTAAAAACTCCAAAAAACGGACTTGCTTCAGCAGCACAATTCTGGTGCTGTAGTTGTAGGAGATGTCTCAAAACGTCATCAGGAGTCCCGACTAAACCCGTAAATGTAAGAAAATGTAAGAAAATGCATATTTTACGAAAAACATTTTTTGCTAAAATGTCGTAAGGGGGGACCCTGTCGTAAAAATTCCAAAAAACGGACTTGCTTCAGCAGCACAATTCTGGTGCTGTAGTTGTAGGAGATGTCTAAAAACGTCATCAGGAGTCCCGACTAAACCCGTAAATGTAAGAAAATGCATTTTTTACGCGAAACATTTTTTGCTAAAATGTCGTAAGGGGGGACCCTGTCATAAAAACTCCAAAAGACGGACTTGCTTCAGCAGCACAATTCTGGTGCTGTAGTTGTAGGAGATGTCTCAAAACGTCATCAGGAGTCCCGACTAAACCCGTAAATGTAAGAAAATGTAAAAAAATGCATATTTTACGAAAAACATTTTTTGCTAAAACGTCGTAAGGGGGGACCCTGTCGTAAAAATTCCAAAAAACGGACTTGCTTCAGCAGCACAATTCTGGTGCTGTAGTTGTAGGAGATGTCTCAAAACGTCATCAGGAGTCCCGACTAAACCCGTAAATGTAAGAAAATGTAAAAAAAATGCATATTTTACAAAAAACATTTTTTGCTAAAATGTCGTAAGGGGGGACCCTGTCGTAAAAACTCAAAAAAACGGACTTGCTTCAGCAGCACAATTCTGGTGCTGTAGTTGTAGGAGATGTCTCAAAACGTCATCAGGAGTCCCGACTAAACCCGTAAATGTAAGAAAATGTAAAAAAATGCATATTTTACGAAAAACATTTTTTGCTAAAACGTCGTAAGGGGGGACCCTGTCGTAAAAATTCCAAAAAACGGACTTGCTTCAGCAGCACAATTCTGGTGCTGTAGTTGTAGGAGATGTCTCAAAACGTCATCAGGAGTCCCGACTAAACCCGTAAATGTAAGAAAATGTAAAAAAATGCATATTTTACAAAAAACATTTTTTGCTAAAATGTCGTAAGGGGGGACCCTGTCGTAAAAACTCCAAAAGACGGACTTGCTTCAGCAGCACAATTCTGGTGCTGTAGTTGTAGGAGATGTCTCAAAACGTCATCAGGAGTCCCTACAAAACCTAAAAATGGTATGAAATGCTTTTTTTTGGAAAACTTTTTTTCACAAAAAAAAATTCAAAAAACAGACTTGCTTCAGCAGCACAATTCTGGTGCTGTAGTTGTAGGAGATGTCTCAAAACGTCATCAGGAGTCCCGACTAAACCCGTAAATGTAAGAAAATGTAAGAAAATGCATATTTTACGAAAAACATTTTTTGCTAAAATGTCGTAAGGGGGGACCCTGTCGTAAAAATTCCAAAAAACGGACTTGCTTCAGCAGCACAATTCTGGTGCTGTAGTTGTAGGAGATGTCTCAAAACGTCATCAGGAGTCCCTACAAAACCTAAAAATGGCATAAATGCTTTTTTTGGGAAAACTTTTTTTTTACAAAAAAAAATTTAAAAAACGGTCTTGTTTCAGCAGCACAATTCTGGTGCTGTAGTTGTAGGAGATGTCTCAAAACGTCATCAGGAGTCCCGACTAAACCCGTAAATGTAAGAAAATGCATTTTTTACGCGAAACATTTTTTGCTAAAATGTCGTAAGGGGGGACCCTGTCGTAAAAACTCAAAAAAACGGACTTGCTTCAGCAGCACAATTCTGGTGCTGTAGTTGTAGGAGATGTCTCAAAAGGTCATCAGGAGTCCCTACAAAACCTAACAATGGCATGAAATGCTTTTTTTTGGAAAACTTTTTTTCACAAAAAAAAATTCAAAAAACAGACTTGCTTCAGCAGCCCAATTCTGGTGCTGTAGTTGTAGGAGATGTCTCAAAACGTCATCAGGAGTCCCGACTAAACCCGTAAATGTAAGAAAATGTAAAAAAATGCATATTTTACGAAAAACATTTTTTGCTAAAATGTCGTAAGGGGGGACCCTGTCGTAAAAATTCCAAAAAACGGACTTGCTTCAGCAGCACAATTCTGGTGCTGTAGTTGTAGGAGATGTCTCAAAAGGTCATCAGGACTCCCTACAAAACCTAAAAATGGCATGAAATGCTTTTTTTTGGAAAACTTTTTTTCACAAAAAAAAATTCAAAAAACAGACTTGCTTCAGCAGCACAATTCTGGTGCTGTAGTTGTAGGAGATGTCTCAAAACGTCATCAGGAGTCCCGACTAAACCCGTAAATGTAAGAAAATGTAAAAAAATGCATATTTTACGAAAAACATTTTTTGCTAAAATGTCGTAAGGGGGGACCCTGTCGTAAAAACTCAAAAAAACGGACTTGCTTCAGCAGCACAATTCTGGTGCTGTAGTTGTAGGAGATGTCTCAAAACGTCATCAGGAGTCCCGACTAAACCCGTAAATGTAAGAAAATGTAAGAAAATGCATATTTTACGAAAAACATTTTTTGCTAAAATGTCGTAAGGGGGGACCCTGTCGTAAAAATTCCAAAAAACGGACTTGCTTCAGCAGCACAATTCTGGTGCTGTAGTTGTAGGAGATGTCTCAAAACGTCATCAGGAGTCCCTACAAAACCTAAAAATGGCATAAATGGTTTTTTTGGGAAAACTTTTTTTTTACAAAAAAAATTTTAAAAAACGGTCTTGTTTCAGCAGCACAATTCTGGTGCTGTAGTTGTAGGAGATGTCTCAAAACGTCATCAGGAGTCCCGACTAAACCCGTAAATGTAAGAAAATGCATTTTTTTCGCGAAACATTTTTTGCTAAAATGTCGTAAGGGGGGACCCTGTCGTAAAAACTCCAAAAAACGGACTTGCTTCAGCAGCACAATTCTGGTGCTGTAGTTGTAGGAGATGTCTCAAAACGTCATCAGGAGTCCCTACAAAACCTAAAAATGGCATGAAATGCTTTTTTTTGGAAAACTTTTTTTCACAAAAAAAAATTCAAAAAACAGACTTGCTTCAGCAGCCCAATTCTGGTGCTGTAGTTGTAGGAGATGTCTCAAAACGTCATCAGGAGTCCCGACTAAACCCGTAAATGTAAGAAAATGTAAAAAAATGCATATTTTACGAAAAACATTTTTTGCTAAAATGTCGTAAGGGGGGACCCTGTCGTAAAAACTCCAAAAAACGGACTTGCTTCAGCAGCACAATTCTGGTGCTGTAGTT
Source organism: Entelurus aequoreus (assembly GCF_033978785.1). Classification (NCBI taxonomy): domain Eukaryota; kingdom Metazoa; phylum Chordata; class Actinopteri; order Syngnathiformes; family Syngnathidae; genus Entelurus; species Entelurus aequoreus. The sequence goes on along the minus strand of NW_026908001.1, from coordinate 71,529 downwards.
GTAGGAGATGTCTCAAAACGTCATCAGGAGTCCCGACTAAACCCGTAAATGTAAGAAAATGTAAGAAAATGCATATTTTACGAAAAACATTTTTTGCTAAAATGTCGTAAGGGGGGACCCTGTCGTAAAAATTCCAAAAAACGGACTTGCTTCAGCAGCACAATTCTGGTGCTGTAGTTGTAGGAGATGTCTCAAAACGTCATCAGGAGTCCCTACAAAACCTAAAAATGGCATAAATGCTTTTTTTGGGAAAACTTTTTTTTTACAAAAAAAAATTTAAAAAACGGTCTTGTTTCAGCAGCACAATTCTGGTGCTGTAGTTGTAGGAGATGTCTCAAAACGTCATCAGGAGTCCCGACTAAACCCGTAAATGTAAGAAAATGCATATTTTACGAAAAACATTTTTTGCTAAAATGTCGTAAGGGGGGACCCTGTCGTAAAAATTCCAAAAAACGGTCTTGCTTCAGCAGCACAATTCTGGTGCTGTAGTTGTAGGAGATGTCTCAAAACGTCATCAGGAGTCCCTACAAAACCTAAAAATGGCATAAATGCTTTTTTTGGGAAAACTTTTTTTTTACAAAAAAAAATTTAAAAAACGGTCTTGTTTCAGCAGCACAATTCTGGTGCTGTAGTTGTAGGAGATGTCTCAAAACGTCATCAGGAGTCCCGACTAAACCCGTAAATGTAAGAAAATGTAAGAAAATGCATTTTTTACGCGAAACATTTTTTGCTAAAATGTCGTAAGGGGGGACCCTGTCGTAAAAACTCCAAAAAACGGACTTGCTTCAGCAGCACAATTCTGGTGCTGTAGTTGTAGGAGATGTCTCAAAAGGTCATCAGGAGTCCCTACAAAACCTAAAAATGGCATGAAATGCTTTTTTTTGGAAAACTTTTTTTCACAAAAAAAAATTCAAAAAACAGACTTGCTTCAGCAGCCCAATTCTGGTGCTGTAGTTGTAGGAGATGTCTCAAAACGTCATCAGGAGTCCCGACTAAACCCGTAAATGTAAGAAAATGTAAAAAAATGCATATTTTACAAAAAACATTTTTTGCTAAAATGTCGTAAGGGGGGACCCTGTCGTAAAAATTCAAAAAAACGGACTTGCTTCAGCAGCACAATTCTGGTGCTGTAGTTGTAGGAGATGTCTCAAAACGTCATCAGGAGTCCCGACTAAACCCGTAAATGTAAGAAAATGTAAAAAAAAATGCATATTTTACAAAAAACATTTTTTGCTAAAATGTCGTAAAAACTCCAAAAAACGGACTTGCTTCAGCAGCACAATTCTGGTGCTGTAGTTGTAGGAGAAGTCTCAAAACGTCATCAGGAGTCCCGACTAAACCCGTAAATATAAGAAAATGTAAGAAAATGCATTTTTTACGCGAAACATTTTTTGCTAAAATGTCGTAAGGGGGGACCCTGTCGTAAAAACTCCAAAAAACGGACTTGCTTCAGCAGCACAATTCTGGTGCTGTAGTTGTAGGAGATGTCTCAAAACGTCATCAGGAGTCCCGACTAAACCCGTAAATGTAAGAAAATGTAAGAAAATGCATATTTTACGAAAAACATTTTTTGCTAAAATGTCGTAAGGGGGGACCCTGTCGTAAAAATTCCAAAAAACGGACTTGCTTCAGCAGCACAATTCTGGTGCTGTAGTTGTAGGAGATGTCTCAAAACGTCATCAGGAGTCCCGACTAAACCCGTAAATGTAAGAAAATGCATTTTTTACGCGAAACATTTTTTGCTAAAATGTCGTAAGGGGGGACCCTGTCGTAAAAACTCAAAATAACGGACTTGCTTCAGCAGCACAATTCTGGTGCTGTAGTTGTAGGAGATGTCTCAAAACGTCATCAGGAGTCCCGACTAAACCCGTAAATGTAAGAAAATGTAAAAAAATGCATATTTTACGAAAAACATTTTTTGCTAAAACGTCGTAAGGGGGGACCCTGTCGTAAAAATTCCAAAAAACGGACTTGCTTCAGCAGCACAATTCTGGTGCTGTAGTTGTAGGAGATGTCTCAAAACGTCATCAGGAGTCCCGACTAAACCCGTAAATGTAAGAAAATGTAAAAAAATGCATATTTTACAAAAAACATTTTTTGCTAAAATGTCGTAAGGGGGGACCCTGTCGTAAAAATTCCAAAAAACGGACTTGCTTCAGCAGCACAATTCTGGTGCTGTAGTTGTAGGAGATGTCTCAAAACGTCATCAGGAGTCCCGACTAAACCCGTAAATGTAAGAAAATGTAAAAAAATGCATATTTTACAAAAAACATTTTTTGCTAAAATGTCGTAAGGGGGGACCCTGTCGTAAAAACTCAAAAAAACGGACTTGCTTCAGCAGCACAATTCTGGTGCTGTAGCTGTAGGAGATGTCTCAAAACGTCATCAGGAGTCCCGACTAAACCCGTAAATGTAAGAAAATGTAAAAAAATGCATATTTTACGAAAAACATTTTTTGCTAAAACGTCGTAAGGGGGGACCCTGTCGTAAAAATTCCAAGAAACGGACTTGCTTCAGCAGCACAATTCTGGTGCTGTAGTTGTAGGAGATGTCTCAAAACGTCATCAGGAGTCCCGACTAAACCCGTAAATGTAAGAAAATGTAAAAAAATGAATATTTTACAAAAAACATTTTTTGCTAAAATGTCGTAAAAACTCAAAAAAACGGACTTGCTTCAGCAGCACAATTCTGGTGCTGTAGTTGTAGGAGATGTCTCAAAAGGTCATCAGGAGTCCCTACAAAACCTAAAAATGGCATGAAATGCTTTTTTTTGGAAAACTTTTTTTCACAAAAAAAAATTCAAAAAACAGACTTGCTTCAGCAGCCCAATTCTGGTGCTGTAGTTGTAAGAGATGTCTCAAAACGTCATCAGGAGTCCCGACTAAACCCGTAAATGTAAGAAAATGTAAAAAAATGCATATTTTACAAAAAATATTTTTTGCTAAAATGTCATAAGGGGGGACCCTGTCGTAAAAACTCCAAAAAACGGACTTGCTTCAGCAGCACAATTCTGGTGCTGTAGTTGTAGGAGAAGTCTCAAAACGTCATCAGGAGTCCCGACTAAACCCGTAAATATAAGAAAATGTAAGAAAATGCATTTTTTACGCGAAACATTTTTTGCTAAAATGTCGTAAGGGGGGACCCTGTCGTAAAAATTCCAAAAAACGGACTTGCTTCAGCAGCACAATTCTGGTGCTGTAGTTGTAGGAGATGTCTCAAAACGTCATCAGGAGTCCCGACTAAACCCGTAAATGTAAGAAAATGTAAAAAAATGCATATTTTACAAAAAACATTTTTTGCTAAAATGTCGTAAGGGGGGACCCTGTCGTAAAAACTCCAAAAAACGGACTTGCTTCAGCAGCACAATTCTGGTGCTGTAGTTGTAGGAGATGTCTCAAAACGTCATCAGGAGTCCCGACTAAACCCGTAAATGTAAGAAAATGTAAGAAAATGCATATTTTACGAAAAACATTTTTTGCTAAAATGTCGTAAGGGGGGACCCTGTCGTAAAAATTCCAAAAAACGGACTTGCTTCAGCAGCACAATTCTGGTGCTGTAGTTGTAGGAGATGTCTCAAAACGTCATCAGGAGTCCCTACAAAACCTAAAAATGGCATAAATGCTTTTTTTGGGAAAACTTTTTTTTTACAAAAAAAAATTTAAAAAACGGTCTTGTTTCAGCAGCACAATTCTGGTGCTGTAGTTGTAGGAGATGTCTCAAAACGTCATCAGGAGTCCCGACTAAACCCGTAAATGTAAGAAAATGTAAGAAAATGCATTTTTTACGCGAAACATTTTTTGCTAAAATGTCGTAAGGGGGGACCCTGTCGTAAAAACTCCAAAAAACGGACTTGCTTCAGCAGCACAATTCTGGTGCTGTAGTTGTAGGAGATGTCTCAAAAGGTCATCAGGAGTCCCTACAAAACCTAAAAATGGCATGAAATGCTTTTTTTTGGAAAACTTTTTTTCACAAAAAAAATTTCAAAAAACAGACTTGCTTCAACAGCCCAATTCTGGTGCTGTAGTTGTAGGAGATGTCTCAAAACGTCATCAGGAGTCCCGACTAAACCCGTAAATGTAAGAAAATGTAAAAAAATGCATATTTTACAAAAAACATTTTTTGCTAAAATGTCGTAAGGGGGGACCCTGTCGTAAAAATTCAAAAAAACGGACTTGCTTCAGCAGCACAATTCTGGTGCTGTAGTTGTAGGAGATGTCTCAAAACGTCATCAGGAGTCCCGACTAAACCCGTAAATGTAAGAAAATGTAAAAAAAATGCATATTTTACAAAAAACATTTTTTGCTAAAATGTCGTAAAAACTCCAAAAAACGGACTTGCTTCAGCAGCACAATTCTGGTGCTGTAGTTGTAGGAGAAGTTTCAAAACGTCATCAGGAGTCCCGACTAAACCCGTAAATATAAGAAAATGTAAGAAAATGCATTTTTTACGCGAAACATTTTTTGCTAAAATGTCGTAAGGGGGGACCCTGTCGTAAAAACTCCAAAAAACGGACTTGCTTCAGCAGCACAATTCTGGTGCTGTAGTTGTAGGAGATGTCTCAAAACGTCATCAGGAGTCCCGACTAAACCCGTAAATGTAAGAAAATGTAAGAAAATGCATATTTTACGAAAAACATTTTTTGCTAAAATGTCGTAAGGGGGGACCCTGTCGTAAAAATTCCAAAAAACGGACTTGCTTCAGCAGCACAATTCTGGTGCTGTAGTTGTAGGAGATGTCTCAAAACGTCATCAGGAGTCCCGACTAAACCCGTAAATGTAAGAAAATGCATTTTTTACGCGAAACATTTTTTGCTAAAATGTCGTAAGGGGGGACCCTGTCGTAAAAACTCAAAAAAACGGACTTGCTTCAGCAGCACAATTCTGGTGCTGTAGTTGTAGGAGATGTCTCAAAACGTCATCAGGAGTCCCGACTAAACCCGTAAATGTAAGAAAATGTAAAAAAATGCATATTTTACAAAAAACATTTTTTGCTAAAATGTCGTAAGGGGGGACCCTGTCGTAAAAACTCAAAAAAACGGACTTGCTTCAGCAGCACAATTCTGGTGCTGTAGCTGTAGGAGATGTCTCAAAACGTCATCAGGAGTCCCGACTAAACCCGTAAATGTAAGAAAATGTAAAAAAATGCATATTTTACGAAAAACATTTTTTGCTAAAACGTCGTAAGGGGGGACCCTGTCGTAAAAATTCCAAAAAACGGACTTGCTTCAGCAGCACAATTCTGGTGCTGTAGTTGTAGGAGATGTCTCAAAACGTCATCAGGAGTCCCGACTAAACCCGTAAATGTAAGAAAATGTAAAAAAATGCATATTTTACAAAAAACATTTTTTGCTAAAATGTCGTAAAAACTCAAAAAAACGGACTTGCTTCAGCAGCACAATTCTGGTGCTGTAGTTGTAGGAGATGTCTCAAAAGGTCATCAGGAGTCCCTACAAAACCTAAAAATGGCATGAAATGCTTTTTTTTGGAAAACTTTTTTTCACAAAAAAAAATTCAAAAAACAGACTTGCTTCAGCAGCCCAATTCTGGTGCTGTAGTTGTAAGAGATGTCTCAAAACGTCATCAGGAGTCCCGACTAAACCCGTAAATGTAAGAAAATGTAAAAAAATGCATATTTTACAAAAAATATTTTTTGCTAAAATGTCATAAGGGGGGACCCTGTCGTAAAAACTCCAAAAAACGGACTTGCTTCAGCAGCACAATTCTGGTGCTGTAGTTGTAGGAGAAGTCTCAAAACGTCATCAGGAGTCCCGACTAAACCCGTAAATATAAGAAAATGTAAGAAAATGCATTTTTTGCGCGAAACATTTTTTGCTAAAATGTCGTAAGGGGGGACCCTGTCGTAAAAATTCCAAAAAACGGACTTGCTTCAGCAGCACAATTCTGGTGCTGTAGTTGTAGGAGATGTCTCAAAACGTCATCAGGAGTCCCGACTAAACCCGTAAATGTAAGAAAATGTAAAAAAATGCATATTTTACAAAAAACATTTTTTGCTAAAATGTCGTAAGGGGGGACCCTGTCGTAAAAACTCAAAAAAACGGACTTGCTTCAGCAGCACAATTCTGGTGCTGTAGCTGTAGGAGATGTCTCAAAACGTCATCAGGAGTCCCGACTAAACCCGTAAATGTAAGAAAATGTAAAAAAATGCATATTTTACGAAAAACATTTTTTGCTAAAACGTCGTAAGGGGGGACCCTGTCGTAAAAATTCCAAAAAACGGACTTGCTTCAGCAGCACAATTCTGGTGCTGTAGTTGTAGGAGATGTCTCAAAACGTCATCAGGAGTCCCGACTAAACCCGTAAATGTAAGAAAATGTAAAAAAATGCATATTTTACAAAAAACATTTTTTGCTAAAATGTCGTAAAAACTCAAAAAAACGGACTTGCTTCAGCAGCACAATTCTGGTGCTGTAGTTGTAGGAGATGTCTCAAAAGGTCATCAGGAGTCCCTACAAAACCTAAAAATGGCATGAAATGCTTTTTTTTGGAAAACTTTTTTTCACAAAAAAAAATTCAAAAAACAGACTTGCTTCAGCAGCCCAATTCTGGTGCTGTAGTTGTAAGAGATGTCTCAAAACGTCATCAGGAGTCCCGACTAAACCCGTAAATGTAAGAAAATGTAAAAAAATGCATATTTTACAAAAAATATTTTTTGCTAAAATGTCATAAGGGGGGACCCTGTCGTTAAAACTCCAAAAAACGGACTTGCTTCAGCAGCACAATTCTGGTGCTGTAGTTGTAGGAGAAGTCTCAAAACGTCATCAGGAGTCCCGACTAAACCCGTAAATATAAGAAAATGTAAGAAAATGCATTTTTTACGCGAAACATTTTTTGCTAAAATGTCGTAAGGGGGGACCCTGTCGTAAAAATTCCAAAAAACGGACTTGCTTCAGCAGCACAATTCTGGTGCTGTAGTTGTAGGAGATGTCTCAAAACGTCATCAGGAGTCCCGACTAAACCCGTAAATGTAAGAAAATGTAAAAAAATGCATATTTTACAAAAAACATTTTTTGCTAAAATGTCGTAAGGGGGGACCCTGTCGTAAAAACTCAAAAAAACGGACTTGCTTCAGCAGCACAATTCTGGTGCTGTAGCTGTAGGAGATGTCTCAAAACGTCATCAGGAGTCCCGACTAAACCCGTAAATGTAAGAAAATGTAAAAAAATGCATATTTTACGAAAAACATTTTTTGCTAAAACGTCGTAAGGGGGGACCCTGTCGTAAAAATTCCAAAAAACGGACTTGCTTCAGCAGCACAATTCTGGTGCTGTAGTTGTAGGAGATGTCTCAAAACGTCATCAGGAGTCCCGACTAAACCCGTAAATGTAAGAAAATGTAAAAAAATGCATATTTTACAAAAAACATTTTTTGCTAAAATGTCGTAAAAACTCAAAAAAACGGACTTGCTTCAGCAGCACAATTCTGGTGCTGTAGTTGTAGGAGATGTCTCAAAAGGTCATCAGGAGTCCCTACAAAACCTAAAAATGGCATGAAATGCTTTTTTTTGGAAAACTTTTTTTCACAAAAAAAAATTCAAAAAACAGACTTGCTTCAGCAGCCCAATTCTGGTGCTGTAGTTGTAAGAGATGTCTCAAAACGTCATCAGGAGTCCCGACTAAACCCGTAAATGTAAGAAAATGTAAGAAAATGCATATTTTACGAAAAACATTTTTTGCTAAAATGTCGTAAGGGGGGACCCTGTCGTAAAAATTCCAAAAAACGGTCTTGCTTCAGCAGCACAATTCTGGTGCTGTAGTTGTAGGAGATGTCTCAAAACGTCATCAGGAGTCCCTACAAAACCTAAAAATGGCATAAATGCTTTTTTTGGGAAAACTTTTTTTTTACAAAAAAAAATTTAAAAAACGGTCTTGTTTCAGCAGCACAATTCTGGTGCTGTAGTTGTAGGAGATGTCTCAAAACGTCATCAGGAGTCCCGACTAAACCCGTAAATGTAAGAAAATGTAAGAAAATGCATTTTTTACGCGAAACATTTTTTGCTAAAATGTCGTAAGGGGGGACCCTGTCGTAAAAACTCCAAAAAACGGACTTGCTTCAGCAGCACAATTCTGGTGCTGTAGTTGTAGGAGATGTCTCAAAAGGTCATCAGGAGTCCCTACAAAACCTAAAAATGGCATGAAATGCTTTTTTTTGGAAAACTTTTTTTCACAAAAAAAAATTCAAAAAACAGACTTGCTTCAGCAGCCCAATTCTGGTGCTGTAGTTGTAGGAGATGTCTCAAAACGTCATCAGGAGTCCCGACTAAACCCGTAAATGTAAGAAAATGTAAAAAAAAAAGCATATTTTACAAAAAACATTTTTTGCTAAAATGTCGTAAAAACTCCAAAAAACGGACTTGCTTCAGCAGCACAATTCTGGTGCTGTAGTTGTAGGAGAAGTCTCAAAACGTCATCAGGAGTCCCGACTAAACCCGTAAATATAAGAAAATGTAAGAAAATGCATATTTTACGAAAAACATTTTTTGCTAAAATGTCGTAAGGGGGGACCCTGTCGTAAAAACTCCAAAAAACGGACTTGCTTCAGCAGCACAATTCTGGTGCTGTAGTTGTAGGAAATGTCTCAAAACGTCATCAGGAGTCCCGACTAAACCCGTAAATGTAAGAAAATGTAAGAAAATGCATATTTTACGAAAAACATTTTTTGCTAAAATGTCGTAAGGGGGGACCCTGTCGTAAAAATTCCAAAAAACGGACTTGCTTCAGCAGCACAATTCTGGTGCTGTAGTTGTAGGAGATGTCTCAAAACGTCATCAGGAGTCCCGACTAAACCCGTAAATGTAAGAAAATGCATTTTTTACGCGAAACATTTTTTGCTAAAATGTCGTAAGGGGGGACCCTGTCGTAAAAACTCAAAAAAACGGACTTGCTTCAGCAGCACAATTCTGGTGCTGTAGTTGTAGGAGATGTCTCAAAACGTCATCAGGAGTCCCGACTAAACCCGTAAATGTAAGAAAATGTAAAAAAATGCATATTTTACAAAAAACATTTTTTGCTAAAATGTCGTAAGGGGGGACCCTGTCGTAAAAACTCAAAATAACGGACTTGCTTCAGCAGCACAATTCTGGTGCTGTAGTTGTAGGAGATGTCTCAAAACGTCATCAGGAGTCCCGACTAAACCCGTAAATGTAAGAAAATGTAAAAAAATGCATATTTTACGAAAAACATTTTTTGCTAAAACGTCGTAAGGGGGGACCCTGTCGTAAAAATTCCAAAAAACGGACTTGCTTCAGCAGCACAATTCTGGTGCTGTAGTTGTAGGAGATGTCTCAAAACGTCATCAGGAGTCCCGACTAAACCCGTAAATGTAAGAAAATGTAAAAAAATGCATATTTTACAAAAAACATTTTTTGCTAAAATGTCATAAGGGGGGACCCTGTCGTAAAAACTCAAAAAAACGGACTTGCTTCAGCAGCACAATTCTGGTGCTGTAGCTGTAGGAGATGTCTCAAAACGTCATCAGGAGTCCCGACTAAACCCGTAAATGTAAGAAAATGTAAAAAAATGCATATTTTACGAAAAAATTTTTTGCTAAAACGTCGTAAGGGGGGACCCTGTCGTAAAAATTCCAAAAAACGGACTTGCTTCAGCAGCACAATTCTGGTGCTGTAGTTGTAGGAGATGTCTCAAAACGTCATCAGGAGTCCCGACTAAACCCGTAAATGTAAGAAAATGTAAAAAAATGCATATTTTACAAAAAACATTTTTTGCTAAAATGTCGTAAAAACTCAAAAAAACGGACTTGCTTCAGCAGCACAATTCTGGTGCTGTAGTTGTAGGAGATGTCTCAAAAGGTCATCAGGAGTCCCTACAAAACCTAAAAATGGCATGAAATGCTTTTTTTTGGAAAACTTTTTTTCACAAAAAAAAATTCAAAAAACAGACTTGCTTCAGCAGCCCAATTCTGGTGCTGTAGTTGTAAGAGATGTCTCAAAACGTCATCAGGAGTCCCGACTAAACCCGTAAATGTAAGAAAATGTAAAAAAATGCATATTTTACAAAAAATATTTTTTGCTAAAATGTCATAAGGGGGGACCCTGTCGTAAAAACTCCAAAAAACGGACTTGCTTCAGCAGCACAATTCTGGTGCTGTAGTTGTAGGAGAAGTCTCAAAACGTCATCAGGAGTCCCGACTAAACCCGTAAATATAAGAAAATGTAAGAAAATGCATTTTTTACGCGAAACATTTTTTGCTAAAATGTCGTAAGGGGGGACCCTGTCGTAAAAATTCCAAAAAACGGACTTGCTTCAGCAGCACAATTCTGGTGCTGTAGTTGTAGGAGATGTCTCAAAACGTCATCAGGAGTCCCGACTAAACCCGTAAATGTAAGAAAATGTAAAAAAATGCATATTTTACAAAAAACATTTTTTGCTAAAATGTCGTAAGGGGGGACCCTGTCGTAAAAACTCAAAAAAACGGACTTGCTTCAGCAGCACAATTCTGGTGCTGTAGCTGTAGGAGATGTCTCAAAACGTCATCAGGAGTCCCGACTAAACCCGTAAATGTAAGAAAATGTAAAAAAATGCATATTTTACGAAAAACATTTTTTGCTAAAACGTCGTAAGGGGGGACCCTGTCGTAAAAATTCCAAAAAACGGACTTGCTTCAGCAGCACAATTCTGGTGCTGTAGTTGTAGGAGATGTCTCAAAACGTCATCAGGAGTCCCGACTAAACCCGTAAATGTAAGAAAATGTAAAAAAATGCATATTTTACAAAAAACATTTTTTGCTAAAATGTCGTAAAAACTCAAAAAAACGGACTTGCTTCAGCAGCACAATTCTGGTGCTGTAGTTGTAGGAGATGTCTCAAAAGGTCATCAGGAGTCCCTACAAAACCTAAAAATGGCATGAAATGCTTTTTTTTGGAAAACTTTTTTTCACAAAAAAAAATTCAAAAAACAGACTTGCTTCAGCAGCCCAATTCTGGTGCTGTAGTTGTAAGAGATGTCTCAAAACGTCATCAGGAGTCCCGACTAAACCCGTAAATGTAAGAAAATGTAAAAAAATGCATATTTTACAAAAAATATTTTTTGCTAAAATGTCATAAGGGGGGACCCTGTCGTTAAAACTCCAAAAAACGGACTTGCTTCAGCAGCACAATTCTGGTGCTGTAGTTGTAGGAGATGTCTCAAAACGTCATCAGGAGTCCCGACTAAACCCGTAAATGTAAGAAAATGCATTTTTTACGCGAAACATTTTTTGCTAAAATGTCGTAAGGGGGGACCCTGTCGTAAAAACTCAAAATAACGGACTTGCTTCAGCAGCACAATTCTGGTGCTGTAGTTGTAGGAGATGTCTCAAAACGTCATCAGGAGTCCCGACTAAACCCGTAAATGTAAGAAAATGTAAAAAAATGCATATTTTACGAAAAACATTTTTTGCTAAAACGTCGTAAGGGGGGACCCTGTCGTAAAAATTCCAAAAAACGGACTTGCTTCAGCAGCACAATTCTGGTGCTGTAGTTGTAGGAGATGTCTCAAAACGTCATCAGGAGTCCCGACTAAACCCGTAAATGTAAGAAAATGTAAAAAAATGCATATTTTACAAAAAACATTTTTTGCTAAAATGTCGTAAGGGGGGACCCTGTCGTAAAAATTCCAAAAAACGGACTTGCTTCAGCAGCACAATTCTGGTGCTGTAGTTGTAGGAGATGTCTCAAAACGTCATCAGGAGTCCCGACTAAACCCGTAAATGTAAGAAAATGTAAAAAAATGCATATTTTACAAAAAACATTTTTTGCTAAAATGTCGTAAGGGGGGACCCTGTCGTAAAAACTCAAAAAAACGGACTTGCTTCAGCAGCACAATTCTGGTGCTGTAGCTGTAGGAGATGTCTCAAAACGTCATCAGGAGTCCCGACTAAACCCGTAAATGTAAGAAAATGTAAAAAAATGCATATTTTACGAAAAACATTTTTTGCTAAAACGTCGTAAGGGGGGACCCTGTCGTAAAAATTCCAAGAAACGGACTTGCTTCAGCAGCACAATTCTGGTGCTGTAGTTGTAGGAGATGTCTCAAAACGTCATCAGGAGTCCCGACTAAACCCGTAAATGTAAGAAAATGTAAAAAAATGAATATTTTACAAAAAACATTTTTTGCTAAAATGTCGTAAAAACTCAAAAAAACGGACTTGCTTCAGCAGCACAATTCTGGTGCTGTAGTTGTAGGAGATGTCTCAAAAGGTCATCAGGAGTCCCTACAAAACCTAAAAATGGCATGAAATGCTTTTTTTTGGAAAACTTTTTTTCACAAAAAAAAATTCAAAAAACAGACTTGCTTCAGCAGCCCAATTCTGGTGCTGTAGTTGTAAGAGATGTCTCAAAACGTCATCAGGAGTCCCGACTAAACCCGTAAATGTAAGAAAATGTAAAAAAATGCATATTTTACAAAAAATATTTTTTGCTAAAATGTCATAAGGGGGGACCCTGTCGTAAAAACTCCAAAAAACGGACTTGCTTCAGCAGCACAATTCTGGTGCTGTAGTTGTAGGAGAAGTCTCAAAACGTCATCAGGAGTCCCGACTAAACCCGTAAATATAAGAAAATGTAAGAAAATGCATTTTTTACGCGAAACATTTTTTGCTAAAATGTCGTAAGGGGGGACCCTGTCGTAAAAATTCCAAAAAACGGACTTGCTTCAGCAGCACAATTCTGGTGCTGTAGTTGTAGGAGATGTCTCAAAACGTCATCAGGAGTCCCGACTAAACCCGTAAATGTAAGAAAATGTAAAAAAATGCATATTTTACAAAAAACATTTTTTGCTAAAATGTCGTAAGGGGGGACCCTGTCGTAAAAACTCCAAAAAACGGACTTGCTTCAGCAGCACAATTCTGGTGCTGTAGTTGTAGGAGATGTCTCAAAACGTCATCAGGAGTCCCGACTAAACCCGTAAATGTAAGAAAATGTAAGAAAATGCATATTTTACGAAAAACATTTTTTGCTAAAATGTCGTAAGGGGGGACCCTGTCGTAAAAATTCCAAAAAACGGACTTGCTTCAGCAGCACAATTCTGGTGCTGTAGTTGTAGGAGATGTCTCAAAACGTCATCAGGAGTCCCTACAAAACCTAAAAATGGCATAAATGCTTTTTTTGGGAAAACTTTTTTTTTACAAAAAAAAATTTAAAAAACGGTCTTGTTTCAGCAGCACAATTCTGGTGCTGTAGTTGTAGGAGATGTCTCAAAACGTCATCAGGAGTCCCGACTAAACCCGTAAATGTAAGAAAATGTAAGAAAATGCATTTTTTACGCGAAACATTTTTTGCTAAAATGTCGTAAGGGGGGACCCTGTCGTAAAAACTCCAAAAAACGGACTTGCTTCAGCAGCACAATTCTGGTGCTGTAGTTGTAGGAGATGTCTCAAAAGGTCATCAGGAGTCCCTACAAAACCTAAAAATGGCATGAAATGCTTTTTTTTGGAAAACTTTTTTTCACAAAAAAAATTTCAAAAAACAGACTTGCTTCAACAGCCCAATTCTGGTGCTGTAGTTGTAGGAGATGTCTCAAAACATCATCAGGAGTCCCGACTAAACCCGTAAATGTAAGAAAATGTAAAAAAATGCATATTTTACAAAAAACATTTTTTGCTAAAATGTCGTAAGGGGGGACCCTGTCGTAAAAATTCAAAAAAACGGACTTGCTTCAGCAGCACAATTCTGGTGCTGTAGTTGTAGGAGATGTCTCAAAACGTCATCAGGAGTCCCGACTAAACCCGTAAATGTAAGAAAATGTAAAAAAAATGCATATTTTACAAAAAACATTTTTTGCTAAAATGTCGTAAAAACTCCAAAAAACGGACTTGCTTCAGCAGCACAATTCTGGTGCTGTAGTTGTAGGAGAAGTTTCAAAACGTCATCAGGAGTCCCGACTAAACCCGTAAATATAAGAAAATGTAAGAAAATGCATTTTTTACGCGAAACATTTTTTGCTAAAATGTCGTAAGGGGGGACCCTGTCGTAAAAACTCCAAAAAACGGACTTGCTTCAGCAGCACAATTCTGGTGCTGTAGTTGTAGGAGATGTCTCAAAACGTCATCAGGAGTCCCGACTAAACCCGTAAATGTAAGAAAATGTAAGAAAATGCATATTTTACGAAAAACATTTTTTGCTAAAATGTCGTAAGGGGGGACCCTGTCGTAAAAATTCCAAAAAACGGACTTGCTTCAGCAGCACAATTCTGGTGCTGTAGTTGTAGGAGATGTCTCAAAACGTCATCAGGAGTCCCGACTAAACCCGTAAATGTAAGAAAATGCATTTTTTACGCGAAACATTTTTTGCTAAAATGTCGTAAGGGGGGACCCTGTCGTAAAAACTCAAAAAAACGGACTTGCTTCAGCAGCACAATTCTGGTGCTGTAGTTGTAGGAGATGTCTCAAAACGTCATCAGGAGTCCCGACTAAACCCGTAAATGTAAGAAAATGTAAAAAAATGCATATTTTACAAAAAACATTTTTTGCTAAAATGTCGTAAGGGGGGACCCTGTCGTAAAAACTCAAAAAAACGGACTTGCTTCAGCAGCACAATTCTGGTGCTGTAGCTGTAGGAGATGTCTCAAAACGTCATCAGGAGTCCCGACTAAACCCGTAAATGTAAGAAAATGTAAAAAAATGCATATTTTACGAAAAACATTTTTTGCTAAAACGTCGTAAGGGGGGACCCTGTCGTAAAAATTCCAAAAAACGGACTTGCTTCAGCAGCACAATTCTGGTGCTGTAGTTGTAGGAGATGTCTCAAAACGTCATCAGGAGTCCCGACTAAACCCGTAAATGTAAGAAAATGTAAAAAAATGCATATTTTACAAAAAACATTTTTTGCTAAAATGTCGTAAAAACTCAAAAAAACGGACTTGCTTCAGCAGCACAATTCTGGTGCTGTAGTTGTAGGAGATGTCTCAAAAGGTCATCAGGAGTCCCTACAAAACCTAAAAATGGCATGAAATGCTTTTTTTTGGAAAACTTTTTTTCACAAAAAAAAATTCAAAAAACAGACTTGCTTCAGCAGCCCAATTCTGGTGCTGTAGTTGTAAGAGATGTCTCAAAACGTCATCAGGAGTCCCGACTAAACCCGTAAATGTAAGAAAATGTAAAAAAATGCATATTTTACAAAAAATATTTTTTGCTAAAATGTCATAAGGGGGGACCCTGTCGTAAAAACTCCAAAAAACGGACTTGCTTCAGCAGCACAATTCTGGTGCTGTAGTTGTAGGAGAAGTCTCAAAACGTCATCAGGAGTCCCGACTAAACCCGTAAATATAAGAAAATGTAAGAAAATGCATTTTTTACGCGAAACATTTTTTGCTAAAATGTCGTAAGGGGGGACCCTGTCGTAAAAATTCCAAAAAACGGACTTGCTTCAGCAGCACAATTCTGGTGCTGTAGTTGTAGGAGATGTCTCAAAACGTCATCAGGAGTCCCGACTAAACCCGTAAATGTAAGAAAATGTAAAAAAATGCATATTTTACAAAAAACATTTTTTGCTAAAATGTCGTAAGGGGGGACCCTGTCGTAAAAACTCAAAAAAACGGACTTGCTTCAGCAGCACAATTCTGGTGCTGTAGCTGTAGGAGATGTCTCAAAACGTCATCAGGAGTCCCGACTAAACCCGTAAATGTAAGAAAATGTAAAAAAATGCATATTTTACGAAAAACATTTTTTGCTAAAACGTCGTAAGGGGGGACCCTGTCGTAAAAATTCCAAAAAACGGACTTGCTTCAGCAGCACAATTCTGGTGCTGTAGTTGTAGGAGATGTCTCAAAACGTCATCAGGAGTCCCGACTAAACCCGTAAATGTAAGAAAATGTAAAAAAATGCATATTTTACAAAAAACATTTTTTGCTAAAATGTCGTAAAAACTCAAAAAAACGGACTTGCTTCAGCAGCACAATTCTGGTGCTGTAGTTGTAGGAGATGTCTCAAAAGGTCATCAGGAGTCCCTACAAAACCTAAAAATGGCATGAAATGCTTTTTTTTGGAAAACTTTTTTTCACAAAAAAAAATTCAAAAAACAGACTTGCTTCAGCAGCCCAATTCTGGTGCTGTAGTTGTAAGAGATGTCTCAAAACGTCATCAGGAGTCCCGACTAAACCCGTAAATGTAAGAAAATGTAAAAAAATGCATATTTTACAAAAAATATTTTTTGCTAAAATGTCATAAGGGGGGACCCTGTCGTTAAAACTCCAAAAAACGGACTTGCTTCAGCAGCACAATTCTGGTGCTGTAGTTGTAGGAGAAGTCTCAAAACGTCATCAGGAGTCCCGACTAAACCCGTAAATATAAGAAAATGTAAGAAAATGCATTTTTTACGCGAAACATTTTTTGCTAAAATGTCGTAAGGGGGGACCCTGTCGTAAAAATTCCAAAAAACGGACTTGCTTCAGCAGCACAATTCTGGTGCTGTAGTTGTAGGAGATGTCTCAAAACGTCATCAGGAGTCCCGACTAAACCCGTAAATGTAAGAAAATGTAAAAAAATGCATATTTTACAAAAAACATTTTTTTCTAAAATGTCGTAAGGGGGGACCCTGTCGTAAAAATTCCAAAAAACGGACTTGCTTCAGCAGCACAATTCTGGTGCTGTAGTTGTAGGAGATGTCTCAAAACGTCATCAGGAGTCCCGACTAAACCCGTAAATGTAAGAAAATGTAAAAAAATGCATATTTTACAAAAAACATTTTTTGCTAAAATGTCGTAAGGGGGGACCCTGTCGTAAAAACTCAAAAAAACGGACTTGCTTCAGCAGCACAATTCTGGTGCTGTAGCTGTAGGAGATGTCTCAAAACGTCATCAGGAGTCCCGACTAAAC
This sequence comes from Entelurus aequoreus, assembly GCF_033978785.1. Classification (NCBI taxonomy): domain Eukaryota; kingdom Metazoa; phylum Chordata; class Actinopteri; order Syngnathiformes; family Syngnathidae; genus Entelurus; species Entelurus aequoreus. The sequence continues at coordinate 54,703 of NW_026908001.1, read as the reverse complement.
CCGTAAATGTAAGAAAATGTAAAAAAATGCATATTTTACGAAAAACATTTTTTGCTAAAACGTCGTAAGGGGGGACCCTGTCGTAAAAATTCCAAAAAACGGACTTGCTTCAGCAGCACAATTCTGGTGCTGTAGTTGTAGGAGATGTCTCAAAACGTCATCAGGAGTCCCGACTAAACCCGTAAATGTAAGAAAATGTAAAAAAATGCATATTTTACAAAAAACATTTTTTGCTAAAATGTCGTAAAAACTCAAAAAAACGGACTTGCTTCAGCAGCACAATTCTGGTGCTGTAGTTGTAGGAGATGTCTCAAAAGGTCATCAGGAGTCCCTACAAAACCTAAAAATGGCATGAAATGCTTTTTTTTGGAAAACTTTTTTTCACAAAAAAAAATTCAAAAAACAGACTTGCTTCAGCAGCCCAATTCTGGTGCTGTAGTTGTAAGAGATGTCTCAAAACGTCATCAGGAGTCCCGACTAAACCCGTAAATGTAAGAAAATGTAAGAAAATGCATATTTTACGAAAAACATTTTTTGCTAAAATGTCGTAAGGGGGGACCCTGTCGTAAAAATTCCAAAAAACGGTCTTGCTTCAGCAGCACAATTCTGGTGCTGTAGTTGTAGGAGATGTCTCAAAACGTCATCAGGAGTCCCTACAAAACCTAAAAATGGCATAAATGCTTTTTTTGGGAAAACTTTTTTTTTACAAAAAAAAATTTAAAAAACGGTCTTGTTTCAGCAGCACAATTCTGGTGCTGTAGTTGTAGGAGATGTCTCAAAACGTCATCAGGAGTCCCGACTAAACCCGTAAATGTAAGAAAATGTAAGAAAATGCATTTTTTACGCGAAACATTTTTTGCTAAAATGTCGTAAGGGGGGACCCTGTCGTAAAAACTCCAAAAAACGGACTTGCTTCAGCAGCACAATTCTGGTGCTGTAGTTGTAGGAGATGTCTCAAAAGGTCATCAGGAGTCCCTACAAAACCTAAAAATGGCATGAAATGCTTTTTTTTGGAAAACTTTTTTTCACAAAAAAAAATTCAAAAAACAGACTTGCTTCAGCAGCCCAATTCTGGTGCTGTAGTTGTAGGAGATGTCTCAAAACGTCATCAGGAGTCCCGACTAAACCCGTAAATGTAAGAAAATGTAAAAAAAAAAGCATATTTTACAAAAAACATTTTTTGCTAAAATGTCGTAAAAACTCCAAAAAACGGACTTGCTTCAGCAGCACAATTCTGGTGCTGTAGTTGTAGGAGAAGTCTCAAAACGTCATCAGGAGTCCCGACTAAACCCGTAAATATAAGAAAATGTAAGAAAATGCATTTTTTACGCGAAACATTTTTTGCTAAAATGTCGTAAGGGGGGACCCTGTCGTAAAAACTCCAAAAAACGGACTTGCTTCAGCAGCACAATTCTGGTGCTGTAGTTGTAGGAAATGTCTCAAAACGTCATCAGGAGTCCCGACTAAACCCGTAAATGTAAGAAAATGTAAGAAAATGCATATTTTACGAAAAACATTTTTTGCTAAAATGTCGTAAGGGGGGACCCTGTCGTAAAAATTCCAAAAAACGGACTTGCTTCAGCAGCACAATTCTGGTGCTGTAGTTGTAGGAGATGTCTCAAAACGTCATCAGGAGTCCCGACTAAACCCGTAAATGTAAGAAAATGCATTTTTTACGCGAAACATTTTTTGCTAAAATGTCGTAAGGGGGGACCCTGTCGTAAAAACTCAAAAAAACGGACTTGCTTCAGCAGCACAATTCTGGTGCTGTAGTTGTAGGAGATGTCTCAAAACGTCATCAGGAGTCCCGACTAAACCCGTAAATGTAAGAAAATGTAAAAAAATGCATATTTTACAAAAAACATTTTTTGCTAAAATGTCGTAAGGGGGGACCCTGTCGTAAAAACTCAAAATAACGGACTTGCTTCAGCAGCACAATTCTGGTGCTGTAGTTGTAGGAGATGTCTCAAAACGTCATCAGGAGTCCCGACTAAACCCGTAAATGTAAGAAAATGTAAAAAAATGCATATTTTACGAAAAACATTTTTTGCTAAAACGTCGTAAGGGGGGACCCTGTCGTAAAAATTCCAAAAAACGGACTTGCTTCAGCAGCACAATTCTGGTGCTGTAGTTGTAGGAGATGTCTCAAAACGTCATCAGGAGTCCCGACTAAACCCGTAAATGTAAGAAAATGTAAAAAAATGCATATTTTACAAAAAACATTTTTTGCTAAAATGTCGTAAGGGGGGACCCTGTCGTAAAAACTCAAAAAAACGGACTTGCTTCAGCAGCACAATTCTGGTGCTGTAGCTGTAGGAGATGTCTCAAAACGTCATCAGGAGTCCCGACTAAACCCGTAAATGTAAGAAAATGTAAAAAAATGCATATTTTACGAAAAACATTTTTTGCTAAAACGTCGTAAGGGGGGACCCTGTCGTAAAAATTCCAAAAAACGGACTTGCTTCAGCAGCACAATTCTGGTGCTGTAGTTGTAGGAGATGTCTCAAAACGTCATCAGGAGTCCCGACTAAACCCGTAAATGTAAGAAAATGTAAAAAAATGCATATTTTACAAAAAACATTTTTTGCTAAAATGTCGTAAAAACTCAAAAAAACGGACTTGCTTCAGCAGCACAATTCTGGTGCTGTAGTTGTAGGAGATGTCTCAAAAGGTCATCAGGAGTCCCTACAAAACCTAAAAATGGCATGAAATGCTTTTTTTTGGAAAACTTTTTTTCACAAAAAAAAATTCAAAAAACAGACTTGCTTCAGCAGCCCAATTCTGGTGCTGTAGTTGTAAGAGATGTCTCAAAACGTCATCAGGAGTCCCGACTAAACCCGTAAATGTAAGAAAATGTAAAAAAATGCATATTTTACAAAAAATATTTTTTGCTAAAATGTCATAAGGGGGGACCCTGTCGTAAAAACTCCAAAAAACGGACTTGCTTCAGCAGCACAATTCTGGTGCTGTAGTTGTAGGAGAAGTCTCAAAACGTCATCAGGAGTCCCGACTAAACCCGTAAATATAAGAAAATGTAAGAAAATGCATTTTTTACGCGAAACATTTTTTGCTAAAATGTCGTAAGGGGGGACCCTGTCGTAAAAATTCCAAAAAACGGACTTGCTTCAGCAGCACAATTCTGGTGCTGTAGTTGTAGGAAATGTCTCAAAACGTCATCAGGAGTCCCGACTAAACCCGTAAATGTAAGAAAATGTAAAAAAATGCATATTTTACAAAAAACATTTTTTGCTAAAATGTCGTAAGGGGGGACCCTGTCGTAAAAACTCAAAAAAACGGACTTGCTTCAGCAGCACAATTCTGGTGCTGTAGCTGTAGGAGATGTCTCAAAACGTCATCAGGAGTCCCGACTAAACCCGTAAATGTAAGAAAATGTAAAAAAATGCATATTTTACGAAAAACATTTTTTGCTAAAACGTCGTAAGGGGGGACCCTGTCGTAAAAATTCCAAAAAACGGACTTGCTTCAGCAGCACAATTCTGGTGCTGTAGTTGTAGGAGATGTCTCAAAACGTCATCAGGAGTCCCGACTAAACCCGTAAATGTAAGAAAATGTAAAAAAATGCATATTTTACAAAAAACATTTTTTGCTAAAATGTCGTAAAAACTCAAAAAAACGGACTTGCTTCAGCAGCACAATTCTGGTGCTGTAGTTGTAGGAGATGTCTCAAAAGGTCATCAGGAGTCCCTACAAAACCTAAAAATGGCATGAAATGCTTTTTTTTGGAAAACTTTTTTTCACAAAAAAAAATTCAAAAAACAGACTTGCTTCAGCAGCCCAATTCTGGTGCTGTAGTTGTAAGAGATGTCTCAAAACGTCATCAGGAGTCCCGACTAAACCCGTAAATGTAAGAAAATGTAAAAAAATGCATATTTTACAAAAAATATTTTTTGCTAAAATGTCATAAGGGGGGACCCTGTCGTTAAAACTCCAAAAAACGGACTTGCTTCAGCAGCACAATTCTGGTGCTGTAGTTGTAGGAGAAGTCTCAAAACGTCATCAGGAGTCCCGACTAAACCCGTAAATATAAGAAAATGTAAGAAAATGCATTTTTTACGCGAAACATTTTTTGCTAAAATGTCGTAAGGGGGGACCCTGTCGTAAAAATTCCAAAAAACGGACTTGCTTCAGCAGCACAATTCTGGTGCTGTAGTTGTAGGAGATGTCTCAAAACGTCATCAGGAGTCCCGACTAAACCCGTAAATGTAAGAAAATGTAAAAAAATGCATATTTTACAAAAAACATTTTTTGCTAAAATGTCGTAAGGGGGGACCCTGTCGTAAAAATTCCAAAAAACGGACTTGCTTCAGCAGCACAATTCTGGTGCTGTAGTTGTAGGAGATGTCTCAAAACGTCATCAGGAGTCCCGACTAAACCCGTAAATGTAAGAAAATGTAAAAAAATGCATATTTTACAAAAAACATTTTTTGCTAAAATGTCGTAAGGGGGGACCCTGTCGTAAAAACTCAAAAAAACGGACTTGCTTCAGCAGCACAATTCTGGTGCTGTAGTTGTAGGAGATGTCTCAAAACGTCATCAGGAGTCCCGACTAAACCCGTAAATGTAAGAAAATGTAAGAAAATGCATTTTTTACGCGAAACATTTTTTGCTAAAATGTCGTAAGGGGGGACCCTGTCGTAAAAACTCCAAAAAACGGACTTGCTTCAGCAGCACAATTCTGGTGCTGTAGTTGTAGGAGATGTCTCAAAAGGTCATCAGGAGTCCCTACAAAACCTAAAAATGGCATGAAATGCTTTTTTTTGGAAAACTTTTTTTCACAAAAAAAAATTCAAAAAACAGACTTGCTTCAGCAGCCCAATTCTGGTGCTGTAGTTGTAGGAGATGTCTCAAAACGTCATCAGGAGTCCCGACTAAACCCGTAAATGTAAGAAAATGTAAAAAAAAATGCATATTTTACAAAAAACATTTTTTGCTAAAATGTCGTAAAAACTCCAAAAAACGGACTTGCTTCAGCAGCACAATTCTGGTGCTGTAGTTGTAGGAGAAGTCTCAAAACGTCATCAGGAGTCCCGACTAAACCCGTAAATATAAGAAAATGTAAGAAAATGCATTTTTTACGCGAAACATTTTTTGCTAAAATGTCGTAAGGGGGGACCCTGTCGTAAAAATTCCAAAAAACGGACTTGCTTCAGCAGCACAATTCTGGTGCTGTAGTTGTAGGAGATGTCTCAAAACGTCATCAGGAGTCCCGACTAAACCCGTAAATGTAAGAAAATGCATTTTTTACGCGAAACATTTTTTGCTAAAATGTCGTAAGGGGGGACCCTGTCGTAAAAACTCAAAAAAACGGACTTGCTTCAGCAGCACAATTCTGGTGCTGTAGTTGTAGGAGATGTCTCAAAACGTCATCAGGAGTCCCGACTAAACCCGTAAATGTAAGAAAATGTAAAAAAATGCATATTTTACAAAAAACATTTTTTGCTAAAATGTCGTAAGGGGGGACCCTGTCGTAAAAACTCAAAATAACGGACTTGCTTCAGCAGCACAATTCTGGTGCTGTAGTTGTAGGAGATGTCTCAAAACGTCATCAGGAGTCCCGACTAAACCCGTAAATGTAAGAAAATGTAAAAAAATGCATATTTTACGAAAAACATTTTTTGCTAAAACGTCGTAAGGGGGGACCCTGTCGTAAAAATTCCAAAAAACGGACTTGCTTCAGCAGCACAATTCTGGTGCTGTAGTTGTAGGAGATGTCTCAAAACGTCATCAGGAGTCCCGACTAAACCCGTAAATGTAAGAAAATGTAAAAAAATGCATATTTTACAAAAAACATTTTTTGCTAAAATGTCGTAAGGGGGGACCCTGTCGTAAAAACTCAAAAAAACGGACTTGCTTCAGCAGCACAATTCTGGTGCTGTAGCTGTAGGAGATGTCTCAAAACGTCATCAGGAGTCCCGACTAAACCCGTAAATGTAAGAAAATGTAAAAAAATGCATATTTTACGAAAAACATTTTTTGCTAAAACGTCGTAAGGGGGGACCCTGTCGTAAAAATTCCAAAAAACGGACTTGCTTCAGCAGCACAATTCTGGTGCTGTAGTTGTAGGAGATGTCTCAAAACGTCATCAGGAGTCCCGACTAAACCCGTAAATGTAAGAAAATGTAAAAAAATGCATATTTTACAAAAAACATTTTTTGCTAAAATGTCGTAAAAACTCAAAAAAACGGACTTGCTTCAGCAGCACAATTCTGGTGCTGTAGTTGTAGGAGATGTCTCAAAAGGTCATCAGGAGTCCCTACAAAACCTAAAAATGGCATGAAATGCTTTTTTTTGGAAAACTTTTTTTCACAAAAAAAAATTCAAAAAACAGACTTGCTTCAGCAGCCCAATTCTGGTGCTGTAGTTGTAAGAGATGTCTCAAAACGTCATCAGGAGTCCCGACTAAACCCGTAAATGTAAGAAAATGTAAAAAAATGCATATTTTACAAAAAATATTTTTTGCTAAAATGTCATAAGGGGGGACCCTGTCGTAAAAACTCCAAAAAACGGACTTGCTTCAGCAGCACAATTCTGGTGCTGTAGTTGTAGGAGAAGTCTCAAAACGTCATCAGGAGTCCCGACTAAACCCGTAAATATAAGAAAATGTAAGAAAATGCATTTTTTACGCGAAACATTTTTTGCTAAAATGTCGTAAGGGGGGACCCTGTCGTAAAAATTCCAAAAAACGGACTTGCTTCAGCAGCACAATTCTGGTGCTGTAGTTGTAGGAGATGTCTCAAAACGTCATCAGGAGTCCCGACTAAACCCGTAAATGTAAGAAAATGTAAAAAAAATGCATATTTTACAAAAAACATTTTTTGCTAAAATGTCGTAAGGGGGGACCCTGTCGTAAAAACTCAAAAAAACGGACTTGCTTCAGCAGCACAATTCTGGTGCTGTAGCTGTAGGAGATGTCTCAAAACGTCATCAGGAGTCCCGACTAAACCCGTAAATGTAAGAAAATGTAAAAAAGTGCATATTTTACGAAAAACATTTTTTGCTAAAACGTCGTAAGGGGGGACCCTGTCGTAAAAATTCCAAAAAACGGACTTGCTTCAGCAGCACAATTCTGGTGCTGTAGTTGTAGGAGATGTCTCAAAACGTCATCAGGAGTCCCGACTAAACCCGTAAATGTAAGAAAATGTAAAAAAATGCATATTTTACAAAAAACATTTTTTGCTAAAATGTCGTAAAAACTCAAAAAAACGGACTTGCTTCAGCAGCACAATTCTGGTGCTGTAGTTGTAGGAGATGTCTCAAAAGGTCATCAGGAGTCCCTACAAAACCTAAAAATGGCATGAAATGCTTTTTTTTGGAAAACTTTTTTTCACAAAAAAAAATTCAAAAAACAGACTTGCTTCAGCAGCCCAATTCTGGTGCTGTAGTTGTAAGAGATGTCTCAAAACGTCATCAGGAGTCCCGACTAAACCCGTAAATGTAAGAAAATGTAAAAAAATGCATATTTTACAAAAAATATTTTTTGCTAAAATGTCATAAGGGGGGACCCTGTCGTTAAAACTCCAAAAAACGGACTTGCTTCAGCAGCACAATTCTGGTGCTGTAGTTGTAGGAGAAGTCTCAAAACGTCATCAGGAGTCCCGACTAAACCCGTAAATATAAGAAAATGTAAGAAAATGCATTTTTTACGCGAAACATTTTTTGCTAAAATGTCGTAAGGGGGGACCCTGTCGTAAAAATTCCAAAAAACGGACTTGCTTCAGCAGCACAATTCTGGTGCTGTAATTGTAGGAGATGTCTCAAAACGTCATCAGGAGTCCCGACTAAACCCGTAAATGTAAGAAAATGTAAAAAAATGCATATTTTACAAAAAACATTTTTTGCTAAAATGTCGTAAGGGGGGACCCTGTCGTAAAAATTCCAAAAAACGGACTTGCTTCAGCAGCACAATTCTGGTGCTGTAGTTGTAGGAGATGTCTCAAAACGTCATCAGGAGTCCCGACTAAACCCGTAAATGTAAGAAAATGTAAAAAAATGCATATTTTACAAAAAACATTTTTTGCTAAAATGTCGTAAGGGGGGACCCTGTCGTAAAAACTCAAAAAAACGGACTTGCTTCAGCAGCACAATTCTGGTGCTGTAGCTGTAGGAGATGTCTCAAAACGTCATCAGGAGTCCCGACTAAACCCGTAAATGTAAGAAAATGTAAAAAAATGCATATTTTACGAAAAACATTTTTTGCTAAAACGTCGTAAGGGGGGACCCTGTCGTAAAAATTCCAAAAAACGGACTTGCTTCAGCAGCACAATTCTGGTGCTGTAGTTGTAGGAGATGTCTCAAAACGTCATCAGGAGTCCCGACTAAACCCGTAAATGTAAGAAAATGTAAAAAAATGCATATTTTACAAAAAACATTTTTTGCTAAAATGTCGTAAAAACTCAAAAAAACGGACTTGCTTCAGCAGCACAATTCTGGTGCTGTAGTTGTAGGAGATGTCTCAAAAGGTCATCAGGAGTCCCTACAAAACCTAAAAATGGCATGAAATGCTTTTTTTTGGAAAACTTTTTTTCACAAAAAAAAATTCAAAAAACAGACTTGCTTCAGCAGCCCAATTCTGGTGCTGTAGTTGTAAGAGATGTCTCAAAACGTCATCAGGAGTCCCGACTAAACCCGTAAATGTAAGAAAATGTAAGAAAATGCATATTTTACGAAAAACATTTTTTGCTAAAATGTCGTAAGGGGGGACCCTGTCGTAAAAATTCCAAAAAACGGTCTTGCTTCAGCAGCACAATTCTGGTGCTGTAGTTGTAGGAGATGTCTCAAAACGTCATCAGGAGTCCCTACAAAACCTAAAAATGGCATAAATGCTTTTTTTGGGAAAACTTTTTTTTTACAAAAAAAAATTTAAAAAACGGTCTTGTTTCAGCAGCACAATTCTGGTGCTGTAGTTGTAGGAGATGTCTCAAAACGTCATCAGGAGTCCCGACTAAACCCGTAAATGTAAGAAAATGTAAGAAAATGCATTTTTTACGCGAAACATTTTTTGCTAAAATGTCGTAAGGGGGGACCCTGTCGTAAAAACTCCAAAAAACGGACTTGCTTCAGCAGCACAATTCTGGTGCTGTAGTTGTAGGAGATGTCTCAAAAGGTCATCAGGAGTCCCTACAAAACCTAAAAATGGCATGAAATGCTTTTTTTTGGAAAACTTTTTTTCACAAAAAAAAATTCAAAAAACAGACTTGCTTCAGCAGCCCAATTCTGGTGCTGTAGTTGTAGGAGATGTCTCAAAACGTCATCAGGAGTCCCGACTAAACCCGTAAATGTAAGAAAATGTAAAAAAAATGCATATTTTACAAAAAACATTTTTTGCTAAAATGTCGTAAAAACTCCAAAAAACGGACTTGCTTCAGCAGCACAATTCTGGTGCTGTAGTTGTAGGAGAAGTCTCAAAACGTCATCAGGAGTCCCGACTAAACCCGTAAATATAAGAAAATGTAAGAAAATGCATTTTTTACGCGAAACATTTTTTGCTAAAATGTCGTAAGGGGGGACCCTGTCGTAAAAACTCCAAAAAACGGACTTGCTTCAGCAGCACAATTCTGGTGCTGTAGTTGTAGGAAATGTCTCAAAACGTCATCAGGAGTCCCGACTAAACCCGTAAATGTAAGAAAATGTAAGAAAATGCATATTTTACGAAAAACATTTTTTGCTAAAATGTCGTAAGGGGGGACCCTGTCGTAAAAATTCCAAAAAACGGACTTGCTTCAGCAGCACAATTCTGGTGCTGTAGTTGTAGGAGATGTCTCAAAACGTCATCAGGAGTCCCGACTAAACCCGTAAATGTAAGAAAATGCATTTTTTACGCGAAACATTTTTTGCTAAAATGTCGTAAGGGGGGACCCTGTCGTAAAAACTCAAAAAAACGGACTTGCTTCAGCAGCACAATTCTGGTGCTGTAGTTGTAGGAGATGTCTCAAAACGTCATCAGGAGTCCCGACTAAACCCGTAAATGTAAGAAAATGTAAAAAAATGCATATTTTACAAAAAACATTTTTTGCTAAAATGTCGTAAGGGGGGACCCTGTCGTAAAAACTCAAAATAACGGACTTGCTTCAGCAGCACAATTCTGGTGCTGTAGTTGTAGGAGATGTCTCAAAACGTCATCAGGAGTCCCGACTAAACCCGTAAATGTAAGAAAATGTAAAAAAATGCATATTTTACGAAAAACATTTTTTGCTAAAACGTCGTAAGGGGGGACCCTGTCGTAAAAATTCCAAAAAACGGACTTGCTTCAGCAGCACAATTCTGGTGCTGTAGTTGTAGGAGATGTCTCAAAACGTCATCAGGAGTCCCGACTAAACCCGTAAATGTAAGAAAATGTAAAAAAATGCATATTTTACAAAAAACATTTTTTGCTAAAATGTCGTAAGGGGGGACCCTGTCGTAAAAACTCAAAAAAACGGACTTGCTTCAGCAGCACAATTCTGGTGCTGTAGCTGTAGGAGATGTCTCAAAACGTCATCAGGAGTCCCGACTAAACCCGTAAATGTAAGAAAATGTAAAAAAATGCATATTTTACGAAAAACATTTTTTGCTAAAACGTCGTAAGGGGGGACCCTGTCGTAAAAATTCCAAAAAACGGACTTGCTTCAGCAGCACAATTCTGGTGCTGTAGTTGTAGGAGATGTCTCAAAACGTCATCAGGAGTCCCGACTAAACCCGTAAATGTAAGAAAATGTAAAAAAATGCATATTTTACAAAAAACATTTTTTGCTAAAATGTCGTAAAAACTCAAAAAAACGGACTTGCTTCAGCAGCACAATTCTGGTGCTGTAGTTGTAGGAGATGTCTCAAAAGGTCATCAGGAGTCCCTACAAAACCTAAAAATGGCATGAAATGCTTTTTTTTGGAAAACTTTTTTTCACAAAAAAAAATTCAAAAAACAGACTTGCTTCAGCAGCCCAATTCTGGTGCTGTAGTTGTAAGAGATGTCTCAAAACGTCATCAGGAGTCCCGACTAAACCCGTAAATGTAAGAAAATGTAAAAAAATGCATATTTTACAAAAAATATTTTTTGCTAAAATGTCATAAGGGGGGACCCTGTCATAAAAACTCCAAAAAACGGACTTGCTTCAGCAGCACAATTCTGGTGCTGTAGTTGTAGGAGAAGTCTCAAAACGTCATCAGGAGTCCCGACTAAACCCGTAAATATAAGAAAATGTAAGAAAATGCATTTTTTACGCGAAACATTTTTTGCTAAAATGTCGTAAGGGGGGACCCTGTCGTAAAAATTCCAAAAAACGGACTTGCTTCAGCAGCACAATTCTGGTGCTGTAGTTGTAGGAGATGTCTCAAAACGTCATCAGGAGTCCCGACTAAACCCGTAAATGTAAGAAAATGTAAAAAAATGCATATTTTACAAAAAACATTTTTTGCTAAAATGTCGTAAGGGGGGACCCTGTCGTAAAAACTCAAAAAAACGGACTTGCTTCAGCAGCACAATTCTGGTGCTGTAGCTGTAGGAGATGTCTCAAAACGTCATCAGGAGTCCCGACTAAACCCGTAAATGTAAGAAAATGTAAAAAAATGCATATTTTACGAAAAACATTTTTTGCTAAAACGTCGTAAAAACTCAAAAAAACGGACTTGCTTCAGCAGCACAATTCTGGTGCTGTAGTTGTAGGAGATGTCTCAAAAGGTCATCAGGAGTCCCTACAAAACCTAAAAATGGCATGAAATGCTTTTTTTTGGAAAACTTTTTTTCACAAAAAAAAATTCAAAAAACAGACTTGCTTCAGCAGCCCAATTCTGGTGCTGTAGTTGTAGGAGATGTCTCAAAACGTCATCAGGAGTCCTGACTAAACCCGTAAATGTAAGAAAATGTAAAAAAATGCATATTTTACAAAAAACATTTTTTGCTAAAATGTCGTAAGGGGGGACCCTGTCGTAAAAATTCAAAAAAACGGACTTGCTTCAGCAGCACAATTCTGGTGCTGTAGTTGTAGGAGATGTCTCAAAACGTCATCAGGAGTCCCGACTAAACCCGTAAATGTAAGAAAATGTAAAAAAAATGCATATTTTACAAAAAACATTTTTTGCTAAAATGTCGTAAAAACTCCAAAAAACGGACTTGCTTCAGCAGCACAATTCTGGTGCTGTAGTTGTAGGAGAAGTCTCAAAACGTCATCAGGAGTCCCGACTAAACCCGTAAATATAAGAAAATGTAAGAAAATGCATTTTTTACGCGAAACATTTTTTGCTAAAATGTCGTAAGGGGGGACCCTGTCGTAAAAATTCAAAAAAACGGACTTGCTTCAGCAGCACAATTCTGGTGCTGTTGTTGTAGGAGATGTCTCAAAAGGTCATCAGGAGTCCCTACAAAACCTAAAAATGGCATGAAATGCTTTTTTTTGGAAAAAAAAATTTCACAAAAAAAATTTCAAAAAACAGACTTGCTTCAGCAGCCCAATTCTGGTGCTGTAGTTGTAGGAGATGTCTCAAAACGTCATCAGGAGTCCCGACTAAACCCGTAAATGTAAGAAAATGTAAGAAAATGCATTTTTTACGCGAAACATTTTTTGCTAAAATGTCGTAAGGGGGGGACCCTGTCGTAAAAATTCAAAAAAACGGACTTGCTTCAGCAGCACAATTCTGGTGCTGTAGTTGTAGGAGATGTCTCAAAACGTCATCAGGAGTCCCGACTAAACCCGTAAATGTAAGAAAATGTAAGAAAATGCATATTTTACGAAAAACATTTTTTGCTAAAATGTCGTAAGGGGGGACCCTGTCGTAAAAATTCCAAAAAACGGACTTGCTTCAGCAGCACAATTCTGGTGCTGTAGTTGTAGGAGATGTCTCAAAACGTCATCAGGAGTCCCGACTAAACCCGTAAATGTAAGAAAATGCATTTTTTACGCGAAACATTTTTTGCTAAAATGTCGTAAGGGGGGACCCTGTCGTGAAAACTCCAAAAAACGGACTTGCTTCAGCAGCACAATTCTGGTGCTGTAGTTGTAGGAGAAGTCTCAAAACGTCATCAGGAGTCCCGACTAAACCCGTAAATATAAGAAAATGTAAGAAAATGCATTTTTTACGCGAAACGTTTTTTGCTAAAATGTCGTAAGGGGGGACCCTGTCGTGAAAACTCCAAAAAACAGACTTGCTTCAGCAGCACAATTCTGGTGCTGTAGTTGTAGGAGATGTCTCAAAACGTCATCAGGAGTCCCTACAAAACCTAAAAATGGCATAAATGCTTTTTTTGGGAAAACTTTTTTTTTACAAAAAAAAATTTAAAAAACGGTCTTGTTTCAGCAGCACAATTCTGGTGCTGTAGTTGTAGGAGATGTCTCAAAACGTCATCAGGAGTCCCGACTAAACCCGTAAATGTAAGAAAATGTAAGAAAATGCATTTTTTACGCGAAACATTTTTTGCTAAAATGTCGTAAGGGGGGACCCTGTCGTAAAAACTCCAAAAAACGGACTTGCTTCAGCAGCACAATTCTGGTGCTGTAGTTGTAGGAGATTTCTCAAAACGTCATCAGGAGTCCCGACTAAACCCGTAAATGTAAGAAAATGTAAGAAAATGCATATTTTACGAAAAACATTTTTTGCTAAAATGTCGTAAGGGGGGACCCTGTCGTAAAAATTCCAAAAAACTGACTTGCTTCAGCAGCACAATTCTGGTGCTGTAGTTGTAGGAGATGTCTCAAAACGTCATCAGGAGTCCCTACAAAACCTAAAAATGGCATAAATGCTTTTTTTGGGAAAACTTTTTTTTTACAAAAAAAAATTTAAAAAACGGTCTTGTTTCAGCAGCACAATTCTGGTGCTGTAGTTGTAGGAGATGTCTCAAAACGTCATCAGGAGTCCCGACTAAACCCGTAAATGTAAGAAAATGTAAGAAAATGCATTTTTTACGCGAAACATTTTTTGCTAAAATGTCGTAAGGGGGGACCCTGTCGTAAAAATTCCAAAAAACGGACTTGCTTCAGCAGCACAATTCTGGTGCTGTAGTTGTAGGAGATGTCTCAAAACGTCATCAGGAGTCCCTACAAAACCTAAAAATGGCATGAAATGCTTTTTTTTGGAAAACTTTTTTTCACAAAAAAAAATTCAAAAAACAGACTTGCTTCAGCAGCCCAATTCTGGTGCTGTAGTTGTAGGAGATGTCTCAAAACGTCATCAGGAGTCCCGACTAAACCCGTAAATGTAAGAAAATGTAAAAAAAATGCATATTTTACGAAAAACATTTTTTGCTAAAATGTCGTAAAAACTCCAAAAAACGGACTTGCTTCAGCAGCACAATTCTGGTGCTGTAGTTGTAGGAGATGTCTCAAAAGGTCATCAGGAGTCCCGACAAAACCTAAAAATGGCATAAAATGCTTTTTTTGGGAAAACTTTTTTTAAAAAAAAAAAAAAATTAAAAAACGGTCTTGTTTCAGCAGCACAATTCTGGTGCTGTAGTTGTAGGAGATGTCTCAAAACGTCATCAGGAGTCCCGACTAAACCCGTAAATGTAAGAAAATGTAAAAAAATGCATATTTTACGAAAAACATTTTTTGCTAAAATGTCGTAAGGGTGGACCCTGTCGTAAAAACTCCAAAAAACGGACTTGCTTCAGCAGCAGAATTCTGGTGCTGTAGTTGTAGGAGATGTCTCAAAAGGTCATCAGGAGTCCCGGCTAAACCCGTAAATGTAAGAAAATGTAAGAAAATGCATATTTTACGAAAAACATTTTTTGCTAAAATGTCGTAAGGGGGGACCCTGTCGTAAAAATTCCAAAAAACGGACTTGCTTCAGCAGCACAATTCTGGTGCTGTAGTTGTAGGAGATGTCTCAAAACGTCATCAGGAGTCCCGACTAAACCCGTAAATGTAAGAAAATGTAAGAAAATGCATTTTTTACGCGAAACATTTTTTGCTAAAATGTCGTAAGGGGGGACCCTGTCGTAAAAATTCAAAAAAACGGACTTGCTTCAGCAGCACAATTCTGGTGCTGTAGTTGTAGGAGATGTCTCAAAAGGTCATCAGGAGTCCCTACAAAACCTAAAAATGGCATGAAATGCTTTTTTTTGGAAAACTTTTTTTCACAAAAAAAAATTCAAAAAACAGACTTGCTTCAGCAGCCCAATTCTGGTGCTGTAGTTGTAGGAGATTTCTCAAAACGTCATCAGGAGTCCCGACTAAACCCGTAAATGTAAGAAAATGTAAGAAAATGCATATTTTACGAAAAACATTTTTTGCTAAAATGTCGTAAGGGGGGACCCTGTCGTAAAAATTCCAAAAAACTGACTTGCTTCAGCAGCACAATTCTGGTGCTGTAGTTGTAGGAGATGTCTCAAAACGTCATCAGGAGTCCCTACAAAACCTAAAAATGGCATAAATGCTTTTTTTGGGAAAACTTTTTTTTTACAAAAAAAAATTTAAAAAACGGTCTTGTTTCAGCAGCACAATTCTGGTGCTGTAGTTGTAGGAGATGTCTCAAAACGTCATCAGGAGTCCCGACTAAACCCGTAAATGTAAGAAAATGTAAGAAAATGCATTTTTTACGCGAAACATTTTTTGCTAAAATGTCGTAAGGGGGGACCCTGTCGTAAAAATTCCAAAAAACGGACTTGCTTCAGCAGCACAATTCTGGTGCTGTAGTTGTAGGAGATGTCTCAAAACGTCATCAGGAGTCCCTACAAAACCTAAAAATGGCATGAAATGCTTTTTTTTGGAAAACTTTTTTTCACAAAAAAAAATTCAAAAAACAGACTTGCTTCAGCAGCCCAATTCTGGTGCTGTAGTTGTAGGAGATGTCTCAAAACGTCATCAGGAGTCCCGACTAAACCCGTAAATGTAAGAAAATGTAAAAAAAATGCATATTTTACGAAAAACATTTTTTGCTAAAATGTCGTAAAAACTCCAAAAAACGGACTTGCTTCAGCAGCACAATTCTGGTGCTGTAGTTGTAGGAGATGTCTCAAAAGGTCATCAGGAGTCCCGACAAAACCTAAAAATGGCATAAAATGCTTTTTTTGGGAAAACTTTTTTTTAAAAAAAAAAAATTAAAAAACGGTCTTGTTTCAGCAGCACAATTCTGGTGCTGTAGTTGTAGGAGATGTCTCAAAACGTCATCAGGAGTCCCGACTAAACCCGTAAATGTAAGAAAATGTAAAAAAATGCATATTTTACGAAAAACATTTTTTGCTAAAATGTCGTAAGGGTGGACCCTGTCGTAAAAACTCCAAAAAACGGACTTGCTTCAGCAGCAGAATTCTGGTGCTGTAGTTGTAGGAGATGTCTCAAAAGGTCATCAGGAGTCCCGGCTAAACCCGTAAATGTAAGAAAATGTAAGAAAATGCATATTTTACGAAAAACATTTTTTGCTAAAATGTCGTAAGGGGGGACCCTGTCGTAAAAATTCCAAAAAACGGACTTGCTTCAGCAGCACAATTCTGGTGCTGTAGTTGTAGGAGATGTCTCAAAACGTCATCAGGAGTCCCGACTAAACCCGTAAATGTAAGAAAATGTAAGAAAATGCATTTTTTACGCGAAACATTTTTTGCTAAAATGTCGTAAGGGGGGACCCTGTCGTAAAAATTCAAAAAAACGGACTTGCTTCAGCAGCACAATTCTGGTGCTGTAGTTGTAGGAGATGTCTCAAAAGGTCATCAGGAGTCCCTACAAAACCTAAAAATGGCATGAAATGCTTTTTTTTGGAAAACTTTTTTTCACAAAAAAAAATTCAAAAAACAGACTTGCTTCAGCAGCCCAATTCTGGTGCTGTAGTTGTAGGAGATGTCTCAAAACGTCATCAGGAGTCCCGACTAAACCCGTAAATGTAAGAAAATGCATTTTTTACGCGAAACATTTTTTGCTAAAATGTCGTAAGGGGGGACCCTGTCGTAAAAACTCCAAAAAACGGACTTGCTTCAGCAGCACAATTCTGGTGCTGTAGTTGTAGGAGATGTCTCAAAACGTCATCAGGAGTCCCTACAAAACCTAAAAATGGCATAAATGCTTTTTTTGGGAAAACTTTTTTTTACCAAAAAAAATTTAAAAAACGGTCTTGTTTCAGCAGCACAATTCTGGTGCTGTAGTTGTAGGAGATGTCTCAAAACGTCATCAGGAGTCCCGACTAAACCCGTAAATGTAAGAAAATGTAAGAAAATGCATTTTTTACGCGAAACATTTTTTGCTAAAATGTCGTAAGGGGGCACCCTGTCGTAAAAACTCAAAAAAACGGACTTGCTTCAGCAGCACAATTCTGGTGCTGTAGTTGTAGGAGATGTCTCAAAAGGTCATCAGGAGTCCCTACAAAACCTAAAAATGTCATGAAATGCTTTTTTTTGGAAAACTTTTTTTCACAAAAAAAAATTCAAAAAACAGACTTGCTTCAGCAGCACAATTCTGGTGCTGTAGTTGTAGGAGATGTCTCAAAACGTCATCAGGAGTCCCGACTAAACCCGTAAATGTAGGAAAATGTAAAAAAATGCATATTTTACGAAAAACATTTTTTGCTAAAATGTCGTAAGGGGGGACCCTGTCGTAAAAACTCCAAAAAACGGACTTGCTTCAGCAGCACAATTCTGGTGCTGTAGTTGTAGGAGATGTCTCAAAACGTCATCAGGAGTCCCGACTAAACCCGTAAATGTAAGAAAATGTAAAAAAAAATGCATATTTTACAAAAAACATTTTTTGCTAAAATGTCGTAAGGGGGGACCCTGTCGTAAAAACTCCAAAAAACGGACTTGCTTCAGCAGCACAATTCTGGTGCTGTAGTTGTAGGAGATGTCTCAAAAGGTCATCAGGAGTCCCTACAAAACCTAAAAATGGCATGAAATGCTTTTTTTTGGAAAACTTTTTTTCACAAAAAAAAATTCAAAAAACAGACTTGCTTCAGCAGCCCAATTCTGGTGCTGTAGTTGTAGGAGATGTCTCAAAACGTCATCAGGAGTCCCGACTAAACCCGTAAATGTAAGAAAATGTAAGAAAATGCATTTTTTACGCGAAACATTTTTTGCTAAAATGTCGTAAGGGGGGACCCTGTCGTAAAAATTCAAAAAAACGGACTTGCTTCAGCAGTACAATTCTGGTGCTGTAGTTGTAGGAAATGTCTCAAAACGTCATCAGGAGTCCCGACTAAACCCGTAAATGTAAGAAAATGTAAAAAAATGCATATTTTACGAAAAACATTTTTTGCTAAAATGTCGTAAGGGGGGACCCTGTCGTAAAAATTACAAAAAACGGACTTGCTTCAGCAGCACAATTCTGGTGCTGTAGTTGTAGGAGATGTCTCAAAAGGTCATCAGGAGTCCCTACAAAACCTAAAAATGGCATGAAATGCTTTTTTTTGGAAAACTTTTTTTCACAAAAAAAAATTCAAAAAACAGACTTGCTTCAGTAGCCCAATTCTGGTGCTGTAGTTGTAGGAGATGTCTCAAAACGTCATCAGGAGTCCCGACTAAACCCGTAAATATAAGAAAATGTAAGAAAATGCATTTTTTACGCGAAACATTTTTTGCTAAAATGTCGTAAGGGGGGACCCTGTCGTAAAAATTCAAAAAAACGGACTTGCTTCAGCAGCACAATTCTGGTGCTGTTGTTGTAGGAGATGTCTCAAAACGTCATCAGGAGTCCGTACAAAACCTAAAAATGGCATGAAATGCTTTTTTTTGGAAAACTTTTTTTCACAAAAAAAAATTCAAAAAACAGACTTGCTTCAGCAGCCCAATTCTGGTGCTGTAGTTGTAGGAGATGTCTCAAAACGTCATCAGGAGTCCCGACTAAACCCGTAAATGTAAGAAAATGTAAAAAAATGCATATTTTACGAAAAACATTTTTTGCTAAAATGTCGTAAGGGGGGACCCTGTCGTAAAAACTCCAAAAGACGGACTTGCTTCAGCAGCACAATTCTGGTGCTGTAGTTGTAGGAGAAGTCTCAAAACGTCATCAGGAGTCCCGACTAAACCCGTAAATATAAGAAAATGTAAGAAAATGCATTTTTTACGCGAAACATTTTTTGCTAAAATGTCGTAAGGGGGGACCCTGTCGTAAAAATTCAAAAAAACGGACTTGCTTCAGCAGCACAATTCTGGTGCTGTTGTTGTAGGAGATGTCTCAAAACGTCATCAGGAGTCCCTACAAAACCTAAAAATGGCATAAATGCTTTTTTTGGGAAAACTTTTTTTTTACAAAAAATTTTTTAAAAAACCTTCTTGTTTCAGCAGCACAATTCTGGTGCTGTAGTTGTAGGAGATGTCTCAAAACGTCATCAGGAGTCCCGACTAAACCCGTAAATGTAAGAAAATGCATTTTTTACGCGAAACATTTTTTGCTAAAATGTCGTAAGGGGGGACCCTGTCGTAAAAACTCAAAAAAACGGACTTGCTTCAGCAGCACAATTCTGGTGCTGTAGTTGTAGGAGATGTCTCAAAAGGTCATCAGGAGTCCCTACAAAACCTAAAAATGGCATGAAATGCTTTTTTTTGGAAAACTTTTTTTCACAAAAAAAAATTCAAAAAACAGACTTGCTTCAGCAGCCCAATTCTGGTGCTGTAGTCGTAGGAGATGTCTCAAAACGTCATCAGGAGTCCCGACTAAACCCGTAAATGTAAGAAAATGTAAAAAAATGCATATTTTACGAAAAACATTTTTTGCTAAAATGTCGTAAGGGGGGACCCTGTCGTAAAAATTCCAAAAAACGGACTTGCTTCAGCAGCACAATTCTGGTGCTGTAGTTGTAGGAGATGTCTCAAAAGGTCATCAGGAGTCTCTACAAAACCTAAAAATGGCATGAAATGCTTTTTTTTGGAAAACTTTTTTTCACAAAAAAAAATTCAAAAAACAGACTTGCTTCAGCAGCACAATTCTGGTGCTGTAGTTGTAGGAGATGTCTCAAAACGTCATCAGGAGTCCCGACTAAACCCGTAAATGTAAGAAAATGTAGAAAAATGCATATTTTACGAAAAACATTTTTTGCTAAAATGTCGTAAGGGGGGACCCTGTCGTAAAAACTCCAAAAAACGGACTTGCTTCAGCAGCACAATTCGGGTGCTGTAGTTGTAGGAGATGTCTCAAAACGTCATCAGGAGTCCCGACTAAACCCGTAAATGTAAGAAAATGTAAGAAAATGCATATTTTACGAAAAACATTTTTCGCTAAAATGTCGTAAGGGGGGACCCTGTCGTAAAAATTCCAAAAACGGACTTGCTTCAGCAGCACAATTCTGGTGCTGTAGTTGTAGGAGATGTCTCAAAACGTCATCAGGAGTCCCGACTAAACCCGTAAATGTAAGAAAATGCATTTTTTACGCGAAACATTTTTTGCTAAAATGTCGTAAGGGGGGACCCTGTCGTAAAAACTCAAAAAAACGGACTTGCTTCAGCAGCACAATTCTGGTGCTGTAGTTGTAGGAGATGTTTCAAAACGTCATCAGGAGTCCCGACTAAACCCGTAAATGTAAGAAAATGTAAAAAAATGCATATTTTACGAAAAACATTTTTTGCTAAAACGTCGTGAGGGGGGACCCTGTCGTAAAAATTCCAAAAAACGGACTTGCTTCAGCAGCACAATTCTGGTACTGTAGTTGTAGGAGATGTCTCAAAACGTCATCAGGAGTCCCGACTAAACCCGTAAATGTAAGAAAATGTAAAAAAATGCATATTTTACAAAAAACATTTTTTGCTAAAATGTCGTAAGGGGGGACCCTGTCGTAAAAACTCAAAAAAACGGACTTGCTTCAGCAGCACAATTCTGGTGCTGTAGTTGTAGGAGATGTCTCAAAACGTCATCAGGAGTCCCGACTAAACCCGTAAATGTAAGAAAATGTAAAAAAATGCATATTTTACGAAAAACATTTTTTGCTAAAACGTCGTAAGGGGGGACCCTGTCGTAAAAACTCCAAAAAACGGACTTGCTTCAGCAGCACAATTCTGGTGCTGTAGTTGTAGGAGATGTCTCAAAACGTCATCAGGAGTCCCGACTAAACCCGTAAATGTAAGAAAATGTAAGAAAATGCATTTTTTACGCGAAACATTTTTTGCTAAAATGTCGTAAGGGGGGACCCTGTCGTAAAAACTCCAAAAAACGGACTTGCTTCAGTAGCACAATTCTGGTGCTGTAGTTGTAGGAGATGTCTCAAAACGTCATCAGGAGTCCCGACTAAACCCGTAAATGTAAGAAAATGTAAGAAAATGCATATTTTACGAAACACATTTTTTGCTAAAATGTCGTAAGGGGGGACCCTGTCGTAAAAACTCAAAAAAACGGACTTGCTTCAGCAGCACAATTCTGGTGCTGTAGTTGTAGGAGATGTCTCAAAAGGTCATCAGGAGTCCCTACAAAACCTAAAAATGGCATGAAATGCTTTTTTTGGGAAAACTTTTTTTTTACCAAAAAAAATTTAAAAAACGGTCTTGTTTCAGCAGCACAATTCTGGTGCTGTAGTTGTAGGAGATGTCTCAAAACGTCATCAGGAGTCCCGACTAAACCCGTAAATGTAAGAAAATGTAAGAAAATGCATTTTTTACGCGAAACATTTTTTGCTAAAATGTTGTAAGGGGGGACCCTGTCGTAAAAACTCAAAAAAACGGACTTGCTTCAGCAGCACAATTCTGGTGCTGTAGTTGTAGGAGATGTCTCAAAAGGTCATCAGGAGTCCCTACAAAACCTAAAAATGGCATGAAATGCTTTTTTTTGGAAAACTTTTTTTCACAAAAAAAAATTCAAAAAACAGACTTGCTTCAGCAGCCCAATTCTGGTGCTGTAGTTGTAGGAGATGTCTCAAAACGTCATCAGGAGTCCCGACTAAACCCGTAAATGTAAGAAAATGTAAAAAAAATGCATATTTTACGAAAAACATTTTTTGCTAAAATGTCGTAAGGGGGGACCCTGTCGTAAAAACTCCAAAAGACGGACTTGCTTCAGCAGCACAATTCTGGTGCTGTAGTTGTAGGAGAAGTCTCAAAACGTCATCAGCAGTCCCGACTAAACCCGTAAATATAAGAAAATGTAAGAAAATGCATTTTTTACGCGAAACATTTTTTGCTAAAATGTCGTAAGGGGGGACCCTGTCGTAAAAATTCAAAAAAACGGACTTGCTTCAGCAGCACAATTCTGGTGCTGTTGTTGTAGGAGATGTCTCAAAACGTCATCAGGAGTCCCTACAAAACCTAAAAATGGCATGAAATGCTTTTTTTTGGAAAACTTTTTTTCACAAAAAAAAATTCAAAAAACAGACTTGCTTCAGCAGCACAATTCTGGTGCTGTAGTTGTAGGAGATGTCTCAAAACGTCATCAGGAGTCCCGACTAAACCCGTAAATGTAAGAAAATGTAAAAAAATGCATATTTTACGAAAAACATTTTTTGCTAAAATGTCGTAAGGGGGGACCCTGTCGTAAAAATTCCAAAAAACGGACTTGCTTCAGCAGCACAATTCTGGTGCTGTAGTTGTAGGAGATGTCTCAAAACGTCATCAGGAGTCCCTACAAAACCTAAAAATGGCATAAATGCTTTTTTTGGGAAAACTTTTTTTTTACAAAAAAATTTTTAAAAAACGGTCTTGTTTCAGCAGCACAATTCTGGTGCTGTAGTTGTAGGATATGTCTCAAAACGTCATCAGGAGTCCCGACTAAACCCGTAAATGTAAGAAAATGCATTTTTTACGCGAAACATTTTTTGCTAAAATGTCGTAAGGGGGGACCCTGTCGTAAAAACTCAAAAAAACGGACTTGCTTCAGCAGCACAATTCTGGTGCTGTAGTTGTAGGAGATGTCTCAAAAGGTCATCAGGAGTCCCTACAAAACCTAAAAATGGCATGAAATGCTTTTTTTTGGAAAACTTTTTTTCACAAAAAAAAATTCAAAAAACAGACTTGCTTCAGCAGCCCAATTCTGGTGCTGTAGTTGTAGGAGATGTCTCAAAACGTCATCAGGAGTCCCGACTAAACCCGTAAATGTAAGAAAATGTAAAAAAATGCATATTTTACGAAAAACATTTTTTGCTAAAATGTCGTAAGGGGGGACCCTGTCGTAAAAATTCCAAAAAACGGACTTGCTTCAGCAGCACAATTCTGGTGCTGTAGTTGTAGGAGATGTCTCAAAAGGTCATCAGGAGTCCCTACAAAACCTAAAAATGGCATGAAATGCTTTTTTTGGGAAAACTTTTTTTTTACAAAAAAAAATTTAAAAAACGGTCTTGTTTCAGCAGCACAATTCTGGTGCTGTAGTTGTAGGAGATGTCTCAAAACGTCATCAGGAGTCCCGACTAAACCCGTAAATGTAAGAAAATGTAAGAAAATGCATTTTTTACGCGAAACATTTTTTGCTAAAATGTCGTAAGGGGGGACCCTGTCGTAAAAATTCCAAAAAACGGACTTGCTTCAGCAGCACAATTCTGGTGCTGTAGTTGTAGGAGATGTCTCAAAACGTCATCAGGAGTCCCTACAAAACCTAAAAATGGCATGAAATGCTTTTTTTTGGAAAACTTTTTTTCACAAAAAAAAATTCAAAAAACAGACTTGCTTCAGCAGCCCAATTCTGGTGCTGTAGTTGTAGGAGATGTCTCAAAACGTCATCAGGAGTCCCGACTAAACCCGTAAATGTAAGAAAATGTAAAAAAAATGCATATTTTACGAAAAACATTTTTTGCTAAAATGTCGTAAAAACTCCAAAAAACGGACTTGCTTCAGCAGCACAATTCTGGTGCTGTAGTTGTAGGAGATGTCTCAAAAGGTCATCAGGAGTCCCGACAAAACCTAAAAATGGCATAAAATGCTTTTTTTGGGAAAACTTTTTTTAAAAAAAAAAAAATTAAAAAACGGTCTTGTTTCAGCAGCACAATTCTGGTGCTGTAGTTGTAGGAGATGTCTCAAAACGTCATCAGGAGTCCCGACTAAACCCGTAAATGTAAGAAAATGTAAAAAAATGCATATTTTACGAAAAACATTTTTTGCTAAAATGTCGTAAGGGTGGACCCTGTCGTAAAAACTCCAAAAAACGGACTTGCTTCAGCAGCAGAATTCTGGTGCTGTAGTTGTAGGAGATGTCTCAAAAGGTCATCAGGAGTCCCGGCTAAACCCGTAAATGTAAGAAAATGTAAGAAAATGCATATTTTACGAAAAACATTTTTTGCTAAAATGTCGTAAGGGGGGACCCTGTCGTAAAAATTCCAAAAAACGGACTTGCTTCAGCAGCACAATTCTGGTGCTGTAGTTGTAGGAGATGTCTCAAAACGTCATCAGGAGTCCCGACTAAACCCGTAAATGTAAGAAAATGTAAGAAAATGCATTTTTTACGCGAAACATTTTTTGCTAAAATGTCGTAAGGGTTGTCGTAAAAATTCAAAAAAACGGACTTGCTTCAGCAGCACAATTCTGGTGCTGTAGTTGTAGGAGATGTCTCAAAAGGTCATCAGGAGTCCCTACAAAACCTAAAAATGGCATGAAATGCTTTTTTTTGGAAAACTTTTTTTCACAAAAAAAAATTCAAAAAACAGACTTGCTTCAGCAGCCCAATTCTGGTGCTGTAGTTGTAGGAGATTTCTCAAAACGTCATCAGGAGTCCCGACTAAACCCGTAAATGTAAGAAAATGTAAGAAAATGCATATTTTACGAAAAACATTTTTTGCTAAAATGTCGTAAGGGGGGACCCTGTCGTAAAAATTCCAAAAAACTGACTTGCTTCAGCAGCACAATTCTGGTGCTGTAGTTGTAGGAGATGTCTCAAAACGTCATCAGGAGTCCCTACAAAACCTAAAAATGGCATAAATGCTTTTTTTGGGAAAACTTTTTTTTTACAAAAAAAAATTTAAAAAACGGTCTTGTTTCAGCAGCACAATTCTGGTGCTGTAGTTGTAGGAGATGTCTCAAAACGTCATCAGGAGTCCCGACTAAACCCGTAAATGTAAGAAAATGTAAGAAAATGCATTTTTTACGCGAAACATTTTTTGCTAAAATGTCGTAAGGGGGGACCCTGTCGTAAAAATTCCAAAAAACGGACTTGCTTCAGCAGCACAATTCTGGTGCTGTAGTTGTAGGAGATGTCTCAAAACGTCATCAGGAGTCCCTACAAAACCTAAAAATGGCATGAAATGCTTTTTTTTGGAAAACTTTTTTTCACAAAAAAAAATTCAAAAAACAGACTTGCTTCAGCAGCCCAATTCTGGTGCTGTAGTTGTAGGAGATGTCTCAAAACGTCATCAGGAGTCCCGACTAAACCCGTAAATGTAAGAAAATGTAAAAAAAATGCATATTTTACGAAAAACATTTTTTGCTAAAATGTCGTAAAAACTCCAAAAAACGGACTTGCTTCAGCAGCACAATTCTGGTGCTGTAGTTGTAGGAGATGTCTCAAAAGGTCATCAGGAGTCCCGACAAAACCTAAAAATGGCATAAAATGCTTTTTTTGGGAAAACTTTTTTTTAAAAAAAAAAAATTAAAAAACGGTCTTGTTTCAGCAGCACAATTCTGGTGCTGTAGTTGTAGGAGATGTCTCAAAACGTCATCAGGAGTCCCGACTAAACCCGTAAATGTAAGAAAATGTAAAAAAATGCATATTTTACGAAAAACATTTTTTGCTAAAATGTCGTAAGGGTGGACCCTGTCGTAAAAACTCCAAAAAACGGACTTGCTTCAGCAGCAGAATTCTGGTGCTGTAGTTGTAGGAGATGTCTCAAAAGGTCATCAGGAGTCCCGGCTAAACCCGTAAATGTAAGAAAATGTAAGAAAATGCATATTTTACGAAAAACATTTTTTGCTAAAATGTCGTAAGGGGGGACCCTGTCGTAAAAATTCCAAAAAACGGACTTGCTTCAGCAGCACAATTCTGGTGCTGTAGTTGTAGGAGATGTCTCAAAACGTCATCAGGAGTCCCGACTAAACCCGTAAATGTAAGAAAATGTAAGAAAATGCATTTTTTACGCGAAACATTTTTTGCTAAAATGTCGTAAGGGGGGACCCTGTCGTAAAAATTCAAAAAAACGGACTTGCTTCAGCAGCACAATTCTGGTGCTGTAGTTGTAGGAGATGTCTCAAAAGGTCATCAGGAGTCCCTACAAAACCTAAAAATGGCATGAAATGCTTTTTTTTGGAAAACTTTTTTTCACAAAAAAAAATTCAAAAAACAGACTTGCTTCAGCAGCCCAATTCTGGTGCTGTAGTTGTAGGAGATGTCTCAAAACGTCATCAGGAGTCCCGACTAAACCCGTAAATGTAAGAAAATGTAAGAAAATGCATTTTTTACGCGAAACATTTTTTGCTAAAATGTCGTAAGGGGGGACCCTGTCGTAAAAACTCCAAAAAACGGACTTGCTTCAGCAGCACAATTCTGGTGCTGTAGTTGTAGGAGATGTCTCAAAACGTCATCAGGAGTCCCTACAAAACCTAAAAATGGCATAAATGCTTTTTTTGGGAAAACTTTTTTTTACCAAAAAAAATTTAAAAAACGGTCTTGTTTCAGCAGCACAATTCTGGTGCTGTAGTTGTAGGAGATGTCTCAAAACGTCATCAGGAGTCCCGACTAAACCCGTAAATGTAAGAAAATGTAAGAAAATGCATTTTTTACGCGAAACATTTTTTGCTAAAATGTCGTAAGGGGGCACCCTGTCGTAAAAACTCAAAAAAACGGACTTGCTTCAGCAGCACAATTCTGGTGCTGTAGTTGTAGGAGATGTCTCAAAAGGTCATCAGGAGTCCCTACAAAACCTAAAAATGTCATGAAATGCTTTTTTTTGGAAAACTTTTTTTCACAAAAAAAAATTCAAAAAACAGACTTGCTTCAGCAGCACAATTCTGGTGCTGTAGTTGTAGGAGATGTCTCAAAACGTCATCAGGAGTCCCGACTAAACCCGTAAATGTAGGAAAATGTAAAAAAATGCATATTTTACGAAAAACATTTTTTGCTAAAATGTCGTAAGGGGGGACCCTGTCGTAAAAACTCCAAAAAACGGACTTGCTTCAGCAGCACAATTCTGGTGCTGTAGTTGTAGGAGATGTCTCAAAACGTCATCAGGAGTCCCGACTAAACCCGTAAATGTAAGAAAATGTAAAAAAAAATGCATATTTTACAAAAAACATTTTTTGCTAAAATGTCGTAAGGGGGGACCCTGTCGTAAAAACTCAAAAAAACGGACTTGCTTCAGCAGCACAATTCTGGTGCTGTAGTTGTAGGAGATGTCTCAAAAGGTCATCAGGAGTCCCTACAAAACCTAAAAATGTCATGAAATGCTTTTTTTTGGAAAACTTTTTTTCACAAAAAAAAATTCAAAAAACAGACTTGCTTCAGCAGCCCAATTCTGGTGCTGTAGTTGTAGGAGATGTCTCAAAACGTCATCAGGAGTCCCGACTAAACCCGTAAATGTAAGAAAATGTAAGAAAATGCATTTTTTACGCGAAACATTTTTTGCTAAAATGTCGTAAGGGGGGACCCTGTCGTAAAAATTCAAAAAAACGGACTTGCTTCAGCAGTACAATTCTGGTGCTGTAGTTGTAGGAAATGTCTCAAAACGTCATCAGGAGTCCCGACTAAACCCGTAAATGTAAGAAAATGTAAAAAAATGCATATTTTACGAAAAACATTTTTTGCTAAAATGTCGTAAGGGGGGACCCTGTCGTAAAAATTACAAAAAACGGACTTGCTTCAGCAGCACAATTCTGGTGCTGTAGTTGTAGGAGATGTCTCAAAAGGTCATCAGGAGTCCCTACAAAACCTAAAAATGGCATGAAATGCTTTTTTTTGGAAAACTTTTTTTCACAAAAAAAAATTCAAAAAACAGACTTGCTTCAGTAGCCCAATTCTGGTGCTGTAGTTGTAGGATATGTCTCAAAACGTCATCAGGAGTCCCGACTAAACCCGTAAATATAAGAAAATGTAAGAAAATGCATTTTTTACGCGAAACATTTTTTGCTAAAATGTCGTAAGGGGGGACCCTGTCGTAAAAATTCAAAAAAACGGACTTGCTTCAGCAGCACAATTCTGGTGCTGTTGTTGTAGGAGATGTCTCAAAACGTCATCAGGAGTCCGTACAAAACCTAAAAATGGCATGAAATGCTTTTTTTTGGAAAACTTTTTTTCACAAAAAAAAATTCAAAAAACAGACTTGCTTCAGCAGCCCAATTCTGGTGCTGTAGTTGTAGGAGATGTCTCAAAACGTCATCAGGAGTCCCGACTAAACCCGTAAATGTAAGAAAATGTAAAAAAATGCATATTTTACGAAAAACATTTTTTGCTAAAATGTCGTAAGGGGGGACCCTGTCGTAAAAACTCCAAAAGACGGACTTGCTTCAGCAGCACAATTCTGGTGCTGTAGTTGTAGGAGAAGTCTCAAAACGTCATCAGGAGTCCCGACTAAACCCGTAAATATAAGAAAATGTAAGAAAATGCATTTTTTACGCGAAACATTTTTTGCTAAAATGTCGTAAGGGGGGACCCTGTCGTAAAAATTCAAAAAAACGGACTTGCTTCAGCAGCACAATTCTGGTGCTGTTGTTGTAGGAGATGTCTCAAAACGTCATCAGGAGTCCCTACAAAACCTAAAAATGGCATAAATGCTTTTTTTGGGAAAACTTTTTTTTTACAAAAAAAATTTTAAAAAACCTTCTTGTTTCAGCAGCACAATTCTGGTGCTGTAGTTGTAGGAGATGTCTCAAAACGTCATCAGGAGTCCCGACTAAACCCGTAAATGTAAGAAAATGCATTTTTTACGCGAAACATTTTTTGCTAAAATGTCGTAAGGGGGGACCCTGTCGTAAAAACTCAAAAAAACGGACTTGCTTCAGCAGCACAATTCTGGTGCTGTAGTTGTAGGAGATGTCTCAAAAGGTCATCAGGAGTCCCTACAAAACCTAAAAATGGCATGAAATGCTTTTTTTTGGAAAACTTTTTTTCACAAAAAAAAATTCAAAAAACAGACTTGCTTCAGCAGCCCAATTCTGGTGCTGTAGTCGTAGGAGATGTCTCAAAACGTCATCAGGAGTCCCGACTAAACCCGTAAATGTAAGAAAATGTAAAAAAATGCATATTTTACGAAAAACATTTTTTGCTAAAATGTCGTAAGGGGGGACCCTGTCGTAAAAATTCCAAAAAACGGACTTGCTTCAGCAGCACAATTCTGGTGCTGTAGTTGTAGGAGATGTCTCAAAAGGTCATCAGGAGTCTCTACAAAACCTAAAAATGGCATGAAATGCTTTTTTTTGGAAAACTTTTTTTCACAAAAAAAAATTCAAAAAACAGACTTGCTTCAGCAGCACAATTCTGGTGCTGTAGTTGTAGGAGATGTCTCAAAACGTCATCAGGAGTCCCGACTAAACCCGTAAATGTAAGAAAATGTAGAAAAATGCATATTTTACGAAAAACATTTTTTGCTAAAATGTCGTAAGGGGGGACCCTGTCGTAAAAACTCCAAAAAACGGACTTGCTTCAGCAGCACAATTCGGGTGCTGTAGTTGTAGGAGATGTCTCAAAACGTCATCAGGAGTCCCGACTAAACCCGTAAATGTAAGAAAATGCATATTTTACGAAAAACATTTTTCGCTAAAATGTCGTAAGGGGGGACCCTGTCGTAAAAATTCCAAAAACGGACTTGCTTCAGCAGCACAATTCTGGTGCTGTAGTTGTAGGAGATGTCTCAAAACGTCATCAGGAGTCCCGACTAAACCCGTAAATGTAAGAAAATGCATTTTTTACGCGAAACATTTTTTGCTAAAATGTCGTAAGGGGGGACCCTGTCGTAAAAACTCAAAAAAACGGACTTGCTTCAGCAGCACAATTCTGGTGCTGTAGTTGTAGGAGATGTTTCAAAACGTCATCAGGAGTCCCGACTAAACCCGTAAATGTAAGAAAATGTAAAAAAATGCATATTTTACGAAAAACATTTTTTGCTAAAACGTCGTGAGGGGGGACCCTGTCGTAAAAATTCCAAAAAACGGACTTGCTTCAGCAGCACAATTCTGGTACTGTAGTTGTAGGAGATGTCTCAAAACGTCATCAGGAGTCCCGACTAAACCCGTAAATGTAAGAAAATGTAAAAAAATGCATATTTTACAAAAAACATTTTTTGCTAAAATGTCGTAAGGGGGGACCCTGTCGTAAAAACTCAAAAAAACGGACTTGCTTCAGCAGCACAATTCTGGTGCTGTAGTTGTAGGAGATGTCTCAAAACGTCATCAGGAGTCCCGACTAAACCCGTAAATGTAAGAAAATGTAAAAAAATGCATATTTTACGAAAAACATTTTTTGCTAAAACGTCGTAAGGGGGGACCCTGTCGTAAAAACTCCAAAACACGGACTTGCTTCAGCAGCACAATTCTGGTGCTGTAGTTGTAGGAGATGTCTCAAAACGTCATCAGGAGTCCCGACTAAACCCGTAAATGTAAGAAAATGTAAGAAAATGCATTTTTTACGCGAAACATTTTTTGCTAAAATGTCGTAAGGGGGGACCCTGTCGTAAAAACTCCAAAAAACGGACTTGCTTCAGCAGCACAATTCTGGTGCTGTAGTTGTAGGAGATGTCTCAAAACGTCATCAGGAGTCCCGACTAAACCCGTAAATGTAAGAAAATGTAAGAAAATGCATATTTTACGAAAAACATTTTTTGCTAAAATGTCGTAAGGGGGGACCCTGTCGTAAAAACTCAAAAAAACGGACTTGCTTCAGCAGCACAATTCTGGTGCTGTAGTTGTAGGAGATGTCTCAAAAGGTCATCAGGAGTCCCTACAAAACCTAAAAATGGCATGAAATGCTTTTTTTGGGAAAACTTTTTTTTTACCAAAAAAAATTTAAAAAACGGTCTTGTTTCAGCAGCACAATTCTGGTGCTGTAGTTGTAGGAGATGTCTCAAAACGTCATCAGGAGTCCCGACTAAACCCGTAAATGTAAGAAAATGTAAGAAAATGCATTTTTTACGCGAAACATTTTTTGCTAAAATGTCGTAAGGGGGGACCCTGTCGTAAAAACTCAAAAAAACGGACTTGCTTCAGCAGCACAATTCTGGTGCTGTAGTTGTAGGAGATGTCTCAAAAGGTCATCAGGAGTCCCTACAAAACCTAAAAATGGCATGAAATGCTTTTTTTTGGAAAACTTTTTTTCACAAAAAAAAATTCAAAAAACAGACTTGCTTCAGCAGCCCAATTCTGGTGCTGTAGTTGTAGGAGATGTCTCAAAACGTCATCAGGAGTCCCGACTAAACCCGTAAATGTAAGAAAATGTAAAAAAAATGCATATTTTACGAAAAACATTTTTTGCTAAAATGTCGTAAGGGGGGACCCTGTCGTAAAAACTCCAAAAGACGGACTTGCTTCAGCAGCACAATTCTGGTGCTGTAGTTGTAGGAGAAGTCTCAAAACGTCATCAGCAGTCCCGACTAAACCCGTAAATATAAGAAAATGTAAGAAAATGCATTTTTTACGCGAAACATTTTTTGCTAAAATGTCGTAAGGGGGGACCCTGTCGTAAAAATTCAAAAAAACGGACTTGCTTCAGCAGCACAATTCTGGTGCTGTTGTTGTAGGAGATGTCTCAAAACGTCATCAGGAGTCCCTACAAAACCTAAAAATGGCATGAAATGCTTTTTTTTGGAAAACTTTTTTTCACAAAAAAAAATTCAAAAAACAGACTTGCTTCAGCAGCACAATTCTGGTGCTGTAGTTGTAGGAGATGTCTCAAAACGTCATCAGGAGTCCCGACTAAACCCGTAAATGTAAGAAAATGTAAAAAAATGCATATTTTACGAAAAACATTTTTTGCTAAAATGTCGTAAGGGGGGACCCTGTCGTAAAAATTCCAAAAAACTGACTTGCTTCAGCAGCACAATTCTGGTGCTGTAGTTGTAGGAGATGTCTCAAAACGTCATCAGGAGTCCCTACAAAACCTAAAAATGGCATAAATGCTTTTTTTGGGAAAACTTTTTTTTTACAAAAAAATTTTTAAAAAACGGTCTTGTTTCAGCAGCACAATTCTGGTGCTGTAGTTGTAGGATATGTCTCAAAACGTCATCAGGAGTCCCGACTAAACCCGTAAATGTAAGAAAATGCATTTTTTACGCGAAACATTTTTTGCTAAAATGTCGTAAGGGGGGACCCTGTCGTAAAAACTCAAAAAAACGGACTTGCTTCAGCAGCACAATTCTGGTGCTGTAGTTGTAGGAGATGTCTCAAAAGGTCATCAGGAGTCCCTACAAAACCTAAAAATGGCATGAAATGCTTTTTTTTGGAAAACTTTTTTTCACAAAAAAAAATTCAAAAAACAGACTTGCTTCAGCAGCCCAATTCTGGTGCTGTAGTTGTAGGAGATGTCTCAAAACGTCATCAGGAGTCCCGACTAAACCCGTAAATGTAAGAAAATGTAAAAAAATGCATATTTTACGAAAAACATTTTTTGCTAAAATGTCGTAAGGGGGGACCCTGTCGTAAAAATTCCAAAAAACGGACTTGCTTCAGCAGCACAATTCTGGTGCTGTAGTTGTAGGAGATGTCTCAAAAGGTCATCAGGAGTCCCTACAAAACCTAAAAATGGCATGAAATGCTTTTTTTTGGAAAACTTTTTTTCACAAAAAAAAATTCAAAAAACAGACTTGCTTCAGCAGCACAATTCTGGTGCTGTAGTTGTAGGAGATGTCTCAAAACGTCATCAGGAGTCCCGACTAAACCCGTAAATGTAAGAAAATGTAAAAAAATGCATATTTTACGAAAAACATTTTTTGCTAAAACGTCGTAAGGGGGGACCCTGTCGTAAAAATTCCAAAAAACGGACTTGCTTCAGCAGCACAATTCTGGTGCTGTAGTTGTAGGAGATGTCTCAAAAGGTCATCAGGAGTCCCTACAAAACCTAAAAATGGCATGAAATGCTTTTTTTTGGAAAACTTTTTTTCACAAAAAAAAATTCAAAAAACAGACTTGCTTCAGCAGCACAATTCTGGTGCTGTAGTTGTAGGAGATGTCTCAAAACGTCATCAGGAGTCCCGACTAAACCCGTAAATGTAAGAAAATGTAAAAAAATGCATATTTTACGAAAAAATATTTTTTGCTAAAATGTCGTAAGGGGGGACCCTGTCGTAAAAATTCCAAAAAACGGACTTGCTTCAGCAGCACAATTCTGGTGCTGTAGTTGTAGGAGATGTCTCAAAACGTCATCAGGAGTCCCGACTAAACCCGTAAATGTAAGAAAATGTAAAAAAATGCATATTTTACAAAAAACATTTTTTGCTAAAATGTCGTAAGGGGGGACCCTGTCGTAAAAACTCAAAAAAACGGACTTGCTTCAGCAGCACAATTCTGGTGCTGTAGTTGTAGGAGATGTCTCAAAACGTCATCAGGAGTCCCGACTAAACCCGTAAATGTAAGAAAATGTAAAAAAATGCATATTTTACGAAAAACATTTTTTGCTAAAACGTCGTAAGGGGGGACCCTGTCGTAAAAATTCCAAAAAACGGACTTGCTTCAGCAGCACAATTCTGGTGCTGTAGTTGTAGGAGATGTCTCAAAAGGTCACCAGGAGTCCCTACAAAACCTAAAAATGGCATGAAATGCTTTTTTTGGGAAAACTTTTTTTTTACAAAAAAAAATTTAAAAAACGGTCTTGTTTCAGCAGCACAATTCTGGTGCTGTAGTTGTAGGAGATGTCTCAAAACGTCATCAGGAGTCCCGACTAAACCCGTAAATGTAAGAAAATGCATTTTTTACGCGAAACATTTTTTGCTAAAATGTCGTAAGGGGGGACCCTGTCGTAAAAACTCAAAAAAACGGACTTGCTTCAGCAGCACAATTCTGGTGCTGTAGTTGTAGGAGATGTCTCAAAAGGTCATCAGGAGTCCCTACAAAACCTAACAATGGCATGAAATGCTTTTTTTTTGGAAAACTTTTTTTCACAAAAAAAAATTCAAAAAACAGACTTGCTTCAGCAGCCCAATTCTGGTGCTGTAGTTGTAGGAGATGTCTCAAAACGTCATCAGGAGTCCCGACTAAACCCGTAAATGTAAGAAAATGTAAAAAAATGCATATTTTACGAAAAACATTTTTTGCTAAAATGTCGTAAGGGGGGACCCTGTCGTAAAAATTCCAAAAAACGGACTTGCTTCAGCAGCACAATTCTGGTGCTGTAGTTGTAGGAGATGTCTCAAAAGGTCATCAGGAGTCCCTACAAAACCTAAAAATGGCATGAAATGCTTTTTTTTGGAAAACTTTTTTTCACAAAAAAAAATTCAAAAAACAGACTTGCTTCAGCAGCACAATTCTGGTGCTGTAGTTGTAGGAGATGTCTCAAAACGTCATCAGGAGTCCCGACTAAACCCGTAAATGTAAGAAAATGTAAAAAAATGCATATTTTACGAAAAACATTTTTTGTTAAAATGTCGTAAGGGGGGACCCTGTCGTAAAAACTCAAAAAAACGGACTTTCTTCAGCAGCACAATTCTGGTGCTGTAGTTGTAGGAGATGTCTCAAAACGTCATCAGGAGTCCCGACTAAACCCGTAAATGTAAGAAAATGTAAGAAAATGCATATTTTACGAAAAACATTTTTTGCTAAAATGTCGTAAGGGGGGACCCTGTCGTAAAAATTCCAAAAAACGGACTTGCTTCAGCAGCACAATTCTGGTGCTGTAGTTGTAGGAGATGTCTCAAAACGTCATCAGGAGTCCCTACAAAACCTAAAAACGGCATAAATGCTTTTTTTGGGAAAACTTTTTTTTTACAAAAAAATTTTTAAAAAACGGTCTTGTTTCAGCAGCACAATTCTGGTGCTGTAGTTGTAGGAGATGTCTCAAAACGTCATCAGGAGTCCCGACTAAACCCGTAAATGTAAGAAAATGCATTTTTTACGCGAAACATTTTTTGCTAAAATGTCGTAAGGGGGGACCCTGTCGTAAAAACTCAAAAAAACGGACTTGCTTCAGCAGCACAATTCTGGTGCTGTAGTTGTAGGAGATGTCTCAAAAGGTCATCAGGAGTCCCTACAAAACCTAACAATGGCATGAAATGCTTTTTTTTTGGAAAACTTTTTTTCACAAAAAAAAATTCAAAAAACAGACTTGCTTCAGCAGCCCAATTCTGGTGCTGTAGTTGTAGGAGATGTCTCAAAACGTCATCAGGAGTCCCGACTAAACCCGTAAATGTAAGAAAATGTAAAAAAATGCATATTTTACGAAAAACATTTTTTGCTAAAATGTCGTAAGGGGGGACCCTGTCGTAAAAATTCCAAAAAACGGACTTGCTTCAGCAGCACAATTCTGGTGCTGTAGTTGTAGGAGATGTCTCAAAAGGTCATCAGGAGTCCCTACAAAACCTAAAAATGGCATGAAATGCTTTTTTTTGGAAAACTTTTTTTCACAAAAAAAAATTCAAAAAACAGACTTGCTTCAGCAGCACAATTCTGGTGCTGTAGTTGTAGGAGATGTCTCAAAACGTCATCAGGAGTCCCGACTAAACCCGTAAATGTAAGAAAATGTAGAAAAATGCATATTTTACGAAAAACATTTTTTGCTAAAATGTCGTAAGGGGGGACCCTGTCGTAAAAACTCCAAAAAACGGACTTGCTTCAGCAGCACAATTCTGGTGCTGTAGTTGTAGGAGATGTCTCAAAACGTCATCAGGAGTCCCGACTAAACCCGTAAATGTAAGAAAATGTAAGAAAATGCATATTTTACGAAAAACATTTTTTGCTAAAATGTCGTAAGGGGGGACCCTGTCGTAAAAATTCCAAAAAACGGACTTGCTTCAGCAGCACAATTCTGGTGCTGTAGTTGTAGGAGATGTCTCAAAACGTCATCAGGAGTCCCGAATAAACCCGTAAATGTAAGAAAATGCATTTTTTACGCGAAACATTTTTTGCTAAAATGTCGTAAGGGGGGACCCTGTCGTAAAAACTCAAAAAAACGGACTTGCTTCAGCAGCACAATTCTGGTGCTGTAGTTGTAGGAGATGTCTCAAAACGTCATCAGGAGTCCCGACTAAACCCGTAAATGTAAGAAAATGTAAAAAAATGCATATTTTACAAAAAACATTTTTTGCTAAAATGTCGTAAGGGGGGACCCTGTCGTAAAAACTCAAAAAAACGGACTTGCTTCAGCAGCACAATTCTGGTGCTGTAGTTGTAGGAGATGTCTCAAAACGTCATCAGGAGTCCCGACTAAACCCGTAAATGTAAGAAAATGTAAAAAAATGCATATTTTACGAAAAACATTTTTTGCTAAAACGTCGTAAGGGGGGACCCTGTCGTAAAAATTCCAAAAAACGGACTTGCTTCAGCAGCACAATTCTGGTGCTGTAGTTGTAGGAGATGTCTCAAAACGTCATCAGGAGTCCCGACTAAACCCGTAAATGTAAGAAAATGTAAAAAAAATGCATATTTTACAAAAAACATTTTTTGCTAAAATGTCGTAAGGGGGGACCCTGTCGTAAAAATTCCAAAAAACGGACTTGCTTCAGCAGCACAATTCTGGTGCTGTAGTTGTAGGAGATGTCTCAAAACGTCATCAGGAGTCCCGACTAAACCCGTAAATGTAAGAAAATGTAAAAAAATGCATATTTTACAAAAAACATTTTTTGCTAAAATGTCGTAAGGGGGGACCCTGTCGTAAAAACTCAAAAAAACGGACTTGCTTCAGCAGCACAATTCTGGTGCTGTAGCTGTAGGAGATGTCTCAAAACGTCATCAGGAGTCCCGACTAAACCCGTAAATGTAAGAAAATGTAAAAAAATGCATATTTTACGAAAAACATTTTTTGCTAAAACGTCGTAAGTCGTAAAAATTCCAAAAAACGGACTTGCTTCAGCAGCACAATTCTGGTGCTGTAGTTGTAGGAGATGTCTCAAAACGTCATCAGGAGTCCCGACTAAACCGTAAATGTAAGAAAATGTAAAAAAATGCATATTTTACGAAAAACATTTTTTGCTAAAATGTCGTAAGGGGGGACCCTGTCGTAAAAACTCAAAAAAACGGACTTGCTTCAGCAGCACAATTCTGGTGCTGTAGTTGTAGGAGATGTCTCAAAAGGTCATCAGGAGTCCCTACAAAACCTAAAAATGGCATGAAATGCTTTTTTTTGGAAAACTTTTTTTCACAAAAAATTTTTCAAAAAACAGACTTGCTTCAGCAGCCCAATTCTGGTGCTGTAGTTGTAGGAGATGTCTCAAAACGTCATCAGGAGTCCCGACTAAACCCGTAAATGTAAGAAAATGTAAAAAAATGCATATTTTACAAAAAACATTTTTTGCTAAAATGTCGTAAGGGGGGACCCTGTCGTAAAAACTCCAAAAAACGGACTTGCTTCAGCAGCACAATTCTGGTGCTGTAGTTGTAGGAGAAGTCTCAAAACGTCATCAGGAGTCCCGACTAAACCCGTAAATATAAGAAAATGTAAGAAAATGCATTTTTTACGCGAAACATTTTTTGCTAAAATGTCGTAAGGGGGGACCCTGTCGTAAAAATTCAAAAAAACGGACTTGCTTCAGCAGCACAATTCTGGTGCTGTTGTTGTAGGAGATGTCTCAAAAGGTCATCAGGAGTCCCTACAAAACCTAAAAATGGCATGAAATGCTTTTTTTTGGAAAACTTTTTTTCGCAAAAAAAAATTCAAAAAACAGACTTGCTTCAGCAGCCCAATTCTGGTGCTGTAGTTGTAGGAGATGTCTCAAAACGTCATCAGGAGTCCCGACTAAACCCGTAAATGTAAGAAAATGCATATTTTACGAAAAAAAATTTTTGCTAAAATGTCGTAAGGGGGGACCCTGTCGTAAAAATTCCAAAAAACGGACTTGCTTCAGCAGCACAATTCTGGTGCTGTAGTTGTAGGAGATGTCTCAAAACGTCATCAGGAGTCCCTACAAAACCTAAAAATGGCATAAATGCTTTTTTTGGGAAAACTTTTTTTTTACAAAAAAAAATTTAAAAAACGGTCTTGTTTCAGCAGCACAATTCTGGTGCTGTAGTTGTAGGAGATGTCTCAAAACGTCATCAGGAGTCCCGACTAAACCCGTAAATGTAAGAAAATGTAAGAAAATGCATATTTTACGAAAAACATTTTTTGCTAAAATGTCGTAAGGGGGGACCCTGTCGTAAAAATTCCAAAAAACGGTCTTGCTTCAGCAGCACAATTCTGGTGCTGTAGTTGTAGGAGATGTCTCAAAACGTCATCAGGAGTCCCTACAAAACCTAAAAATGGCATAAATGCTTTTTTTGGGAAAACTTTTTTTTTACAAAAAAAAATTTAAAAAACGGTCTTGTTTCAGCAGCACAATTCTGGTGCTGTAGTTGTAGGAGATGTCTCAAAACGTCATCAGGAGTCCCGACTAAACCCGTAAATGTAAGAAAATGTAAGAAAATGCATTTTTTACGCGAAACATTTTTTGCTAAAATGTCGTAAGGGGGGACCCTGTCGTAAAAACTCCAAAAAACGGACTTGCTTCAGCAGCACAATTCTGGTGCTGTAGTTGTAGGAGATGTCTCAAAAGGTCATCAGGAGTCCCTACAAAACCTAAAAATGGCATGAAATGCTTTTTTTTGGAAAACTTTTTTTCACAAAAAAAAATTCAAAAAACAGACTTGCTTCAGCAGCCCAATTCTGGTGCTGTAGTTGTAGGAGATGTCTCAAAACGTCATCAGGAGTCCCGACTAAACCCGTAAATGTAAGAAAATGTAAAAAAAATGCATATTTTACAAAAAACATTTTTTGCTAAAATGTCGTAAGGGGGGACCCTGTCGTAAAAATTCAAAAAAACGGACTTGCTTCAGCAGCACAATTCTGGTGCTGTAGTTGTAGGAGATGTCTCAAAACGTCATCAGGAGTCCCGACTAAACCCGTAAATGTAAGAAAATGTAAAAAAAATGCATATTTTACAAAAAACATTTTTTGCTAAAATGTCGTAAAAACTCCAAAAAACGGACTTGCTTCAGCAGCACAATTCTGGTGCTGTAGTTGTAGGAGATGTCTCAAAACGTCATCAGGAGTCCCGACTAAACCCGTAAATGTAAGAAAATGTAAGAAAATGCATATTTTACGAAAAACATTTTTTGCTAAAATGTCGTAAGGGGGGACCCTGTCGTAAAAACTCAAAAAAACGGACTTGCTTCAGCAGCACAATTCTGGTGCTGTAGTTGTAGGAGATGTCTCAAAACGTCATCAGGAGTCCCGACTAAACCCGTAAATGTAAGAAAATGTAAAAAAATGCATATTTTACAAAAAACATTTTTTGCTAAAATGTCGTAAAAACTCCAAAAAACGGACTTGCTTCAGCAGCACAATTCTGGTGCTGTAGTTGTAGGAGAAGTCTCAAAACGTCATCAGGAGTCCCGACTAAACCCGTAAATATAAGAAAATGTAAGAAAATGCATTTTTTACGCGAAACATTTTTTGCTAAAATGTCGTAAGGGGGGACCCTGTCGTAAAAACTCCAAAAAACGGACTTGCTTCAGCAGCACAATTCTGGTGCTGTAGTTGTAGGAGATGTCTCAAAACGTCATCAGGAGTCCCGACTAAACCCGTAAATGTAAGAAAATGTAAGAAAATGCATATTTTACGAAAAACATTTTTTGCTAAAATGTCGTAAGGGGGGACCCTGTCGTAAAAATTCCAAAAAACGGACTTGCTTCAGCAGCACAATTCTGGTGCTGTAGTTGTAGGAGATGTCTCAAAACGTCATCAGGAGTCCCGACTAAACCCGTAAATGTAAGAAAATGCATTTTTTACGCGAAACATTTTTTGCTAAAATGTCGTAAGGGGGGACCCTGTCGTAAAAACTCAAAAAAACGGACTTGCTTCAGCAGCACAATTCTGGTGCTGTAGTTGTAGGAGATGTCTCAAAACGTCATCAGGAGTCCCGACTAAACCCGTAAATGTAAGAAAATGTAAAAAACTGCATATTTTACAAAAAACATTTTTTGCTAAAATGTCGTAAGGGGGGACCCTGTCGTAAAAATTCCAAAAAACGGACTTGCTTCAGCAGCACAATTCTGGTGCTGTAGTTGTAGGAGATGTCTCAAAACGTCATCAGGAGTCCCGACTAAACCCGTAAATGTAAGAAAATGTAAAAAAATGCATATTTTACAAAAAACATTTTTTGCTAAAATGTCGTAAGGGGGGACCCTGTCGTAAAAACTCAAAAAAACGGACTTGCTTCAGCAGCACAATTCTGGTGCTGTAGCTGTAGGAGATGTCTCAAAACGTCATCAGGAGTCCCGACTAAACCCGTAAATGTAAGAAAATGTAAAAAAATGCATATTTTACAAAAAACATTTTTTGCTAAAATGTCGTAAGGGGGGACCCTGTCGTAAAAACTCAAAAAAACGGACTTGCTTCAGCAGCACAATTCTGGTGCTGTAGTTGTAGGAGATGTCTCAAAACGTCATCAGGAGTCCCGACTAAACCCGTAAATGTAAGAAAATGTAAAAAAATGCATATTTTACGAAAAACATTTTTTGCTAAAACGTCGTAAGGGGGGACCCTGTCGTAAAAATTCCAAAAAACGGACTTGCTTCAGCAGCACAATTCTGGTGCTGTAGTTGTAGGAGATGTCTCAAAAGGTCACCAGGAGTCCCTACAAAACCTAAAAATGGCATGAAATGCTTTTTTTGGGAAAACTTTTTTTTTACAAAAAAAAATTTAAAAAACGGTCTTGTTTCAGCAGCACAATTCTGGTGCTGTAGTTGTAGGAGATGTCTCAAAACGTCATCAGGAGTCCCGACTAAACCCGTAAATGTAAGAAAATGCATTTTTTACGCGAAACATTTTTTGCTAAAATGTCGTAAGGGGGGACCCTGTCGTAAAAACTCAAAAAAACGGACTTGCTTCAGCAGCACAATTCTGGTGCTGTAGTTGTAGGAGATGTCTCAAAAGGTCATCAGGAGTCCCTACAAAACCTAACAATGGCATGAAATGCTTTTTTTTGGAAAACTTTTTTTCACAAAAAAAAATTCAAAAAACAGACTTGCTTCAGCAGCCCAATTCTGGTGCTGTAGTTGTAGGAGATGTCTCAAAACGTCATCAGGAGTCCCGACTAAACCCGTAAATGTAAGAAAATGTAAAAAAATGCATATTTTACGAAAAACATTTTTTGCTAAAATGTCGTAAGGGGGGACCCTGTCGTAAAAATTCCAAAAAACGGACTTGCTTCAGCAGCACAATTCTGGTGCTGTAGTTGTAGGAGATGTCTCAAAAGGTCATCAGGAGTCCCTACAAAACCTAAAAATGGCATGAAATGCTTTTTTTTGGAAAACTTTTTTTCACAAAAAAAAATTCAAAAAACAGACTTGCTTCAGCAGCACAATTCTGGTGCTGTAGTTGTAGGAGATGTCTCAAAACGTCATCAGGAGTCCCGACTAAACCCGTAAATGTAAGAAAATGTAAAAAAATGCATATTTTACGAAAAACATTTTTTGTTAAAATGTCGTAAGGGGGGACCCTGTCGTAAAAACTCAAAAAAAACGGACTTTCTTCAGCAGCACAATTCTGGTGCTGTAGTTGTAGGAGATGTCTCAAAACGTCATCAGGAGTCCCGACTAAACCCGTAAATGTAAGAAAATGTAAGAAAATGCATATTTTACGAAAAACATTTTTTGCTAAAATGTCGTAAGGGGGGACCCTGTCGTAAAAATTCCAAAAAACGGACTTGCTTCAGCAGCACAATTCTGGTGCTGTAGTTGTAGGAGATGTCTCAAAACGTCATCAGGAGTCCCGACTAAACCCGTAAATGTAAGAAAATGCATTTTTTACGCGAAACATTTTTTGCTAAAATGTCGTAAGGGGGGACCCTGTCGTAAAAACTCAAAAAAACGGACTTGCTTCAGCAGCACAATTCTGGTGCTGTAGTTGTAGGAGATGTCTCAAAACGTCATCAGGAGTCCCGACTAAACCCGTAAATGTAAGAAAATGTAAAAAACTGCATATTTTACAAAAAACATTTTTTGCTAAAATGTCGTAAGGGGGGACCCTGTCGTAAAAATTCCAAAAAACGGACTTGCTTCAGCAGCAC
Source organism: Entelurus aequoreus (assembly GCF_033978785.1). NCBI lineage: Eukaryota > Metazoa > Chordata > Actinopteri > Syngnathiformes > Syngnathidae > Entelurus > Entelurus aequoreus. Next base: position 12,787 of record NW_026908001.1, on the reverse strand, counting down.
AATTCTGGTGCTGTAGTTGTAGGAGATGTCTCAAAACGTCATCAGGAGTCCCGACTAAACCCGTAAATGTAAGAAAATGTAAAAAAATGCATATTTTACAAAAAACATTTTTTGCTAAAATGTCGTAAGGGGGGACCCTGTCGTAAAAACTCCAAAAAACGGACTTGCTTCAGCAGCACAATTCTGGTGCTCTAGTTGTAGGAGAAGACTCAAAACGTCATCAGGAGTCCCGACTAAACCCGTAAATATAAGAAAATGTAAGAAAATGCATTTTTTACGCGAAACATTTTTTGCTAAAATGTCGTAAGGGGGGACCCTGTCGTAAAAATTCAAAAAAACGGACTTGCTTCAGCAGCACAATTCTGGTGCTGTTGTTGTAGGAGATGTCTCAAAAGGTCATCAAGAGTCCCTACAAAACCTAAAAATGGCATGAAATGCTTTTTTTTGGAAAACTTTTTTTCACAAAAAAAAATTCAAAAAACAGACTTGCTTCAGCAGCCCAATTCTGGTGCTGTAGTTGTAGGAGATGTCTCAAAACGTCATCAGGAGTCCCGACTAAACCCGTAAATGTAAGAAAATGTAAGAAAATGCATATTTTACGAAAAACATTTTTTGCTAAAATGTCGTAAGGGGGGACCCTGTCGTAAAAATTCCAAAAAACGGACTTGCTTCAGCAGCACAATTCTGGTGCTGTAGTTGTAGGAGATGTCTCAAAACGTCATCAGGAGTCCCGACTAAACCCGTAAATGTAAGAAAATGTAAAAAAAATGCATATTTTACAAAAAACATTTTTTGCTAAAATGTCGTAAAAACTCCAAAAAACGGACTTGCTTCAGCAGCACAATTCTGGTGCTGTAGTTGTAGGAGAAGTCTCAAAACGTCATCAGGAGTCCCGACTAAACCCGTAAATATAAGAAAATGTAAGAAAATGCATTTTTTACGCGAAACATTTTTTGCTAAAATGTCGTAAGGGGGGACCCTGTCGTAAAAATTCAAAAAAACGGACTTGCTTCAGCAGCACAATTCTGGTGCTGTTGTTGTAGGAGATGTCTCAAAAGGTCATCAGGAGTCCCTACAAAACCTAAAAATGGCATGAAATGCTTTTTTTTGGAAAACTTTTTTTCACAAAAAAAATTTCAAAAAACAGACTTGCTTCAGCAGCCCAATTCTGGTGCTGTAGTTGTAGGAGATGTCTCAAAACGTCATCAGGAGTCCCGACTAAACCCGTAAATGTAAGAAAATGTAAGAAAATGCATTTTTTACGCGAAACATTTTTTGCTAAAATGTCGTAAGGGGGGGACCCTGTCGTAAAAATTCAAAAAAACGGACTTGCTTCAGCAGCACAATTCTGGTGCTGTAGTTGTAGGAGATGTCTCAAAACGTCATCAGGAGTCCCGACTAAACCCGTAAATGTAAGAAAATGTAAGAAAATGCATATTTTACGAAAAACATTTTTTGCTAAAATGTCGTAAGGGGGGACCCTGTCGTAAAAATTCCAAAAAACGGACTTGCTTCAGCAGCACAATTCTGGTGCTGTAGTTGTAGGAGATGTCTCAAAACGTCATCAGGAGTCCCGACTAAACCCGTAAATGTAAGAAAATGCATTTTTTACGCGAAACATTTTTTGCTAAAATGTCGTAAGGGGGGACCCTGTCGTGAAAACTCCAAAAAACGGACTTGCTTCAGCAGCACAATTCTGGTGCTGTAGTTGTAGGAGAAGTCTCAAAACGTCATCAGGAGTCCCGACTAAACCCGTAAATATAAGAAAATGTAAGAAAATGCATTTTTTACGCGAAACATTTTTTGCTAAAATGTCGTAAGGGGGGACCCTGTCGTAAAAACTCCAAAAAACGGACTTGCTTCAGCAGCACAATTCTGGTGCTGTAGTTGTAGGAGATGTCTCAAAAGGTCATCAGGAGTCCCTACAAAACCTAAAAATGGCATGAAATGCTTTTTTTTGGAAAACTTTTTTTCACAAAAAAAAATTCAAAAAACAGACTTGCTTCAGCAGCCCAATTCTGGTGCTGTAGTTGTAGGAGATGTCTCAAAACGTCATCAGGAGTCCCGACTAAACCCGTAAATGTAAGAAAATGTAAAAAAATGCATATTTTACAAAAAACATTTTTTGCTAAAATGTCGTAAGGGGGGACCCTGTCGTAAAAATTCAAAAAAACGGACTTGCTTCAGCAGCACAATTCTGGTGCTGTAGTTGTAGGAGATGTCTCAAAACGTCATCAGGAGACCCGACTGAACCCGTAAATGTAAGAAAATGTAAAAAAAATGCATATTTTACAAAAAACATTTTTTGCTAAAATGTCGTAAAAACTCCAAAAAACGGACTTGCTTCAGCAGCACAATTCTGGTGCTGTAGTTGTAGGAGAAGTCTCAAAACGTCATCAGGAGTCCCGACTAAACCCGTAAATATAAGAAAATGTAAGAAAATGCATTTTTTACGCGAAACATTTTTTGCTAAAATGTCGTAAGGGGGGACCCTGTCGTAAAAACTCCAAAAAACGGACTTGCTTCAGCAGCACAATTCTGGTGCTGTAGTTGTAGGAGATGTCTCAAAACGTCATCAGGAGTCCCGACTAAACCCGTAAATGTAAGAAAATGTAAGAAAATGCATATTTTACGAAAAACATTTTTTGCTAAAATGTCGTAAGGGGGGACCCTGTCGTAAAAATTCCAAAAAACGGACTTGCTTCAGCAGCACAATTCTGGTGCTGTAGTTGTAGGAGATGTCTCAAAACGTCATCAGGAGTCCCGACTAAACCCGTAAATGTAAGAAAATGCATTTTTTACGCGAAACATTTTTTGCTAAAATGTCGTAAGGGGGGACCCTGTCGTAAAAACTCAAAAAAACGGACTTGCTTCAGCAGCACAATTCTGGTGCTGTAGTTGTAGGAGATGTCTCAAAACGTCATCAGGAGTCCCGACTAAACCCGTAAATGTAAGAAAATGTAAAAAAATGCATATTTTACGAAAAACATTTTTTGCTAAAACGTCGTAAGGGGGGACCCTGTCGTAAAAATTCCAAAAAACGGACTTGCTTCAGCAGCACAATTCTGGTGCTGTAGTTGTAGGAGATGTCTCAAAACGTCATCAGGAGTCCCGACTAAACCCGTAAATGTAAGAAAATGTAAAAAACTGCATATTTTACAAAAAACATTTTTTGCTAAAATGTCGTAAGGGGGGACCCTGTCGTAAAAATTCCAAAAAACGTACTTGCTTCAGCAGCACAATTCTGGTGCTGTAGTTGTAGGAGATGTCTCAAAACGTCATCAGGAGTCCCGACTAAACCCGTAAATGTAAGAAAATGTAAAAAAATGCATATTTTACAAAAAACATTTTTTGCTAAAATGTCGTAAGGGGGGACCCTGTCGTAAAAACTCCAAAAAACGGACTTGCTTCAGCAGCACAATTCTGGTTTTGTAGTTGTAGGAGATGTCTCAAAAGGTCATCAGGAGTCCCTACAAAACCTAAAAATGGCATGAAATGCTTTTTTTTGGAAAACTTTTTTTCACAAAAAAAAATTCAAAAAACAGACTTGCTTCAGCAGCCCAATTCTGGTGCTGTAGTTGTAGGAGATGTCTCAAAACGTCATCAGGAGTCCCGACTAAACCCGTAAATGTAAGAAAATGTAAAAAAATGCATATTTTACAAAAAACATTTTTTGCTAAAATGTCGTAAGGGGGGACCCTGTCGTAAAAATTCAAAAAAACGGACTTGCTTCAGCAGCACAATTCTGGTGCTGTAGTTGTAGGAGATGTCTCAAAACGTCATCAGGAGTCCCGACTGAACCCGTAAATGTAAGAAAATGTAAAAAAAATGCATATTTTACAAAAAACATTTTTTGCTAAAATGTCGTAAAAACTCCAAAAAACGGACTTGCTTCAGCAGCACAATTCTGGTGCTGTAGTTGTAGGAGAAGTCTCAAAACGTCATCAGGAGTCCCGACTAAACCCGTAAATATAAGAAAATGTAAGAAAATGCATATTTTACGAAAAACATTTTTTGCTAAAATGTCGTAAGGGGGGACCCTGTCGTAAAAATTCCAAAAAACGGACTTGCTTCAGCAGCACAATTCTGGTGCTGTAGTTGTAGGAGATGTCTCAAAACGTCATCAGGAGTCCCGACTAAACCCGTAAATGTAAGAAAATGCATTTTTTACGCGAAACATTTTTTGCTAAAATGTCGTAAGGGGGGACCCTGTCGTAAAAACTCAAAAAAACGGACTTGCTTCAGCAGCACAATTCTGGTGCTGTAGTTGTAGGAGATGTCTCAAAACGTCATCAGGAGTCCCGACTAAACCCGTAAATGTAAGAAAATGTAAAAAAAATGCATATTTTACGAAAAACATTTTTTGCTAAAACGTCGTAAGGGGGGACCCTGTCGTAAAAATTCCAAAAAACGGACTTGCTTCAGCAGCACAATTCTGGTGCTGTAGTTGTAGGAGATGTCTCAAAACGTCATCAGGAGTCCCGACTAAACCCGTAAATGTAAGAAAATGTAAAAAACTGCATATTTTACAAAAAACATTTTTTGCTAAAATGTCGTAAGGGGGGACCCTGTCGTAAAAATTCCAAAAAACGTACTTGCTTCAGCAGCACAATTCTGGTGCTGTAGTTGTAGGAGATGTCTCAAAACGTCATCAGGAGTCCCGACTAAACCCGTAAATGTAAGAAAATGTAAAAAAATGCATATTTTACAAAAAACATTTTTTGCTAAAATGTCGTAAGGGGGGACCCTGTCGTAAAAACTCAAAAAAACGGACTTGCTTCAGCAGCACAATTCTGGTGCTGTAGCTGTAGGAGATGTCTCAAAACGTCATCAGGAGTCCCGACTAAACCCGTAAATGTAAGAAAATGTAAAAAAATGCATATTTTACGAAAAACATTTTTTGCTAAAACGTCGTAAGGGGGGACCCTGTCGTAAAAATTCCAAAAAACGGACTTGCTTCAGCAGCACAATTCTGGTGCTGTAGTTGTAGGAGATGTCTCAAAACGTCATCAGGAGTCCCGACTAAACCCGTAAATGTAAGAAAATGTAAAAAAATGCATATTTTACAAAAAACATTTTTTGCTAAAATGTCGTAAGGGGGGACCCTGTCGTAAAAACTCAAAAAAACGGACTTGCTTCAGCAGCACAATTCTGGTGCTGTAGTTGTAGGAGATGTCTCAAAAGGTCATCAGGAGTCCCTACAAAACCTAAAAATGGCATGAAATGCTTTTTTTTGGAAAACTTTTTTTCACAAAAAAAAATTCAAAAAACAGACTTGCTTCAGCAGCCCAATTCTGGTGCTGTAGTTGTAAGAGATGTCTCAAAACGTCATCAGGAGTCCCGACTAAACCCGTAAATGTAAGAAAATGTAAAAAAATGCATATTTTACAAAAAATATTTTTTGCTAAAATGTCATAAGGGGGGACCCTGTCGTAAAAACTCCAAAAAACGGACTTGCTTCTGCAGCACAATTCTGGTGCTGTAGTTGTAGGAGAAGTCTCAAAACGTCATCAGGAGTCCCGACTAAACCCGTAAATATAAGAAAATGTAAGAAAATGCATTTTTTACGCGAAACATTTTTTGCTAAAATGTCGTAAGGGGGGACCCTGTCGTAAAAATTCAAAAAAACGGACTTGCTTCAGCAGCACAATTCTGGTGCTGTTGTTGTAGGAGATGTCTCAAAAGGTCATCAAGAGTCCCTACAAAACCTAAAAATGGCATGAAATGCTTTTTTTTGGAAAACTTTTTTTCACAAAAAAAAATTCAAAAAACAGACTTGCTTCAGCAGCCCAATTCTGGTGCTGTAGTTGTAGGAGATGTCTCAAAACGTCATCAGGAGTCCCGACTAAACCCGTAAATGTAAGAAAATGTAAGAAAATGCATATTTTACGAAAAACATTTTTTGCTAAAATGTCGTAAGGGGGGACCCTGTCGTAAAAATTCCAAAAAACGGACTTGCTTCAGCAGCACAATTCTGGTGCTGTAGTTGTAGGAGATGTCTCAAAACGTCATCAGGAGTCCCTACAAAACCTAAAAATGGCATAAATGCTTTTTTTGGGAAAACTTTTTTTTTACAAAAAAAAATTTAAAAAACGGTCTTGTTTCAGCAGCACAATTCTGGTGCTGTAGTTGTAGGAGATGTCTCAAAACGTCATCAGGAGTCCCGACTAAACCCGTAAATGTAAGAAAATGTAAGAAAATGCATTTTTTACGCGAAACATTTTTTGCTAAAATGTCGTAAAAACTCCAAAAAACGGACTTGCTTCAGCAGCACAATTCTGGTGCTGTAGTTGTAGGAGATGTCTCAAAAGGTCATCAGGAGTCCCTACAAAACCTAAAAATGGCATGAAATGCTTTTTTTTGGAAAACTTTTTTTCACAAAAAAAAATTCAAAAAACAGACTTGCTTCAGCAGCCCAATTCTGGTGCTGTAGTTGTAGGAGATGTCTCAAAACGTCATCAGGAGTCCCGACTAAACCCGTAAATGTTAGAAAATGTAAAAAAATGCATATTTTACAAAAAACATTTTTTGCTAAAATGTCGTAAGGGGGGACCCTGTCGTAAAAATTCAAAAAAACGGACTTGCTTCAGCAGCACAATTCTGGTGCTGTAGTTGTAGGAGATGTCTCAAAACGTCATCAGGAGTCCCGACTAAACCCGTAAATGTAAGAAAATGTAAAAAAATGCATATTTTACAAAAAACATTTTTTGCTAAAATGTCGTAAGGGGGGACCCTGTCGTAAAAACTCAAAAAAACGGACTTGCTTCAGCAGCACAATTCTGGTGCTGTAGTTGTAGGAGATGTCTCAAAAGGTCATCAGGAGTCCCTACAAAACCTAAAAATGGCATGAAATGCTTTTTTTTGGAAAACTTTTTTTCACAAAAAAAATTTCAAAAAACAGACTTGCTTCAGCAGCCCAATTCTGGTGCTGTAGTTGTAAGAGATGTCTCAAAACGTCATCAGGAGTCCCGACTAAACCCGTAAATGTAAGAAAATGTAAAAAAATGCATATTTTACAAAAAATATTTTTTGCTAAAATGTCATAAGGGGGTACCCTGTCGTAAAAACTCCAAAAAACGGACTTGCTTCAGCAGCACAATTCTGGTGCTGTAGTTGTAGGAGAAGTCTCAAAACGTCATCAGGAGTCCCGACTAAACCCGTAAATATAAGAAAATGTAAGAAAATGCATTTTTTACGCGAAACATTTTTTGCTAAAATGTCGTAAGGGGGGACCCTGTCGTAAAAATTCAAAAAAACGGACTTGCTTCAGCAGCACAATTCTGGTGCTGTTGTTGTAGGAGATGTCTCAAAAGGTCACCAGGAGTCCCTACAAAACCTAAAAATGGCATGAAATGCTTTTTTTTGGAAAACTTTTTTTCACAAAAAAATTTTCAAAAAACAGACTTGCTTCAGCAGCCCAATTCTGGTGCTGTAGTTGTAGGAGATGTCTCAAAACGTCATCAGGAGTCCCGACTAAACCCGTAAATGTAAGAAAATGTAAGAAAATGCATTTTTTACGCGAAACATTTTTTGCTAAAATGTCGTAAGGGGGGGACCCTGTCGTAAAAATTCAAAAAAACGGACTTGCTTCAGCAGCACAATTCTGGTGCTGTAGTTGTAGGAGATGTCTCAAAACGTCATCAGGAGTCCCGACTAAACCCGTAAATGTAAGAAAATGTAAGAAAATGCATATTTTACGAAAAACATTTTTTGCTAAAATGTCGTAAGGGGGGACCCTGTCGTAAAAATTCCAAAAAACGGACTTGCTTCAGCAGCACAATTCTGGTGCTGTAGTTGTAGGAGATGTCTCAAAACGTCATCAGGAGTCCCGACTAAACCCGTAAATGTAAGAAAATGCATTTTTTACGCGAAACATTTTTTGCTAAAATGTCGTAAGGGGGGACCCTGTCGTGAAAACTCCAAAAAACGGACTTGCTTCAGCAGCACAATTCTGGTGCTGTAGTTGTAGGAGAAGTCTCAAAACGTCATCAGGAGTCCCGACTAAACCCGTAAATATAAGAAAATGTAAGAAAATGCATTTTTTACGCGAAACGTTTTTTGCTAAAATGTCGTAAGGGGGGACCCTGTCGTGAAAACTCCAAAAAACAGACTTGCTTCAGCAGCACAATTCTGGTGCTGTAGTTGTAGGAGATGTCTCAAAACGTCATCAGGAGTCCCGACTAAACCCGTAAATGTAAGAAAATGTAAGAAAATGCATATTTTACGAAAAACATTTTTTGCTAAAATGTCGTAAGGGGGGACCCTGTCGTAAAAATTCCAAAAAACGGACTTGCTTCAGCAGCACAATTCTGGTGCTGTAGTTGTAGGAGATGTCTCAAAACGTCATCAGGAGTCCCTACAAAACCTAAAAATGGCATAAATGCTTTTTTTGGGAAAACTTTTTTTTTACAAAAAAAAATTTAAAAAACGGTCTTGTTTCAGCAGCACAATTCTGGTGCTGTAGTTGTAGGAGATGTCTCAAAACGTCATCAGGAGTCCCGACTAAACCCGTAAATGTAAGAAAATGTAAGAAAATGCATTTTTTACGCGAAACATTTTTTGCTAAAATGTCGTAAGGGGGGACCCTGTCGTAAAAACTCCAAAAAACGGACTTGCTTCAGCAGCACAATTCTGGTGCTGTAGTTGTAGGAGATTTCTCAAAACGTCATCAGGAGTCCCGACTAAACCCGTAAATGTAAGAAAATGTAAGAAAATGCATATTTACGAAAAACAATTTTTGCTAAAATGTCGTAAGGGGGGACCCTGTCGTAAAAATTCCAAAAAACTGACTTGCTTCAGCAGCACAATTCTGGTGCTGTAGTTGTAGGAGATGTCTCAAAACGTCATCAGGAGTCCCTACAAAACCTAAAAATGGCATAAATGCTTTTTTTGGGAAAACTTTTTTTTACAAAAAAAATTTAAAAAACGGTCTTGTTTCAGCAGCACAATTCTGGTGCTGTAGTTGTAGGAGATGTCTCAAAACGTCATCAGGAGTCCCGACTAAACCCGTAAATGTAAGAAAATGTAAGAAAATGCATTTTTTACGCGAAACATTTTTTGCTAAAATGTCGTAAGGGGGGACCCTGTCGTAAAAATTCCAAAAAACGGACTTGCTTCAGCAGCACAATTCTGGTGCTGTAGTTGTAGGAGATGTCTCAAAACGTCATCAGGAGTCCCTACAAAACCTAAAAACGGCATAAATGCTTTTTTTGGGAAAACTTTTTTTTTACAAAAAATTTTTAAAAAACGGTCTTGTTTCAGCAGCACAATTCTGGTGCTGTAGTTGTAGGAGATGTCTCAAAACGTCATCAGGAGTCCCGACTAAACCCGTAAATGTAAGAAAATGCATTTTTTACGCGAAACATTTTTTGCTAAAATGTCGTAAGGGGGGACCCTGTCGTAAAAACTCAAAAAAACGGACTTGCTTCAGCAGCACAATTCTGGTGCTGTAGTTGTAGGAGATGTCTCAAAGGTCATCAGGAGTCCCTACAAAACCTAACAATGGCATGAAATGCTTTTTTTTGGAAAACTTTTTTTCACAAAAAAAAATTCAAAAAACAGACTTGCTTCAGCAGCCAATTCTGGTGCTGTAGTTGTAGGAGATGTCTCAAAACGTCATCAGGAGTCCCGACTAAACCCGTAAATGTAAGAAAATGTAAAAAAATGCATATTTTACGAAAAACATTTTTTGCTAAAATGTCGTAAGGGGGGACCCTGTCGTAAAAATTCCAAAAAACGGACTTGCTTCAGCAGCACAATTCTGGTGCTGTAGTTGTAGGAGATGTCTCAAAAGGTCATCAGGAGTCCCTACAAAACCTAAAAATGGCATGAAATGCTTTTTTTTGGAAAACTTTTTTTCACAAAAAAAAATTCAAAAAACAGACTTGCTTCAGCAGCACAATTCTGGTGCTGTAGTTGTAGGAGATGTCTCAAAACGTCATCAGGAGTCCCGACTAAACCCGTAAATGTAAGAAAATGTAGAAAAATGCATATTTTACGAAAACATTTTTGCTAAAATGTCGTAAGGGGGACCCTGTCGTAAAAACTCCAAAAAAACGGACTTGCTTCAGCAGCACAATTCTGGTGCTGTAGTTGTAGGAGATGTCTCAAAACGTCATCAGGAGTCCCGACTAAACCCGTAAATGTAAGAAAATGTAAGAAAATGCATATTTTACGAAAAACATTTTTTGCTAAAATGTCGTAAGGGGGGACCCTGTCGTAAAAATTCCAAAAAACGGACTTGCTTCAGCAGCACAATTCTGGTGCTGTAGTTGTAGGAGATGTCTCAAAACGTCATCAGGAGTCCCGAATAAACCCGTAAATGTAAGAAAATGCATTTTTACGCGAAACATTTTTTGCTAAAATGTCGTAAGGGGGACCCTGTCGTAAAAACTCAAAAAAACGGACTTGCTTCAGCAGCACAATCTGGTGCTGTAGTTGTAGGAGATGTCTCAAAACGTCATCAGGAGTCCCGACTAAACCCGTAAATGTAAGAAAATGTAAAAAAATGCATATTTTACAAAAAACATTTTTTGCTAAAATGTCGTAAGGGGGACCCTGTCGTAAAACTCAAAAAACGGACTTGCTTCAGCAGCACAATTCTGGTGCTGTAGTTGTAGGAGATGTCTCAAAACGTCATCAGGAGTCCCGACTAAACCCGTAAATGTAAGAAAATGTAAAAAAATGCATATTTTACGAAAAACATTTTTTGCTAAACGTCGTAAGGGGGGACCCTGTCGTAAAAATTCCAAAAACGGACTTGCTTCAGCAGCACAATTCTGGTGCTGTAGTTGTAGGAGATGTCTCAAAACGTCATCAGGAGTCCCGACTAAACCCGTAAATGTAAGAAAATGTAAAAAAAATGCATATTTTACAAAAAACATTTTTGCTAAAATGTCGTAAGGGGGGACCCTGTCGTAAAAATTCCAAAAACGGACTTGCTTCAGCAGCACAATTCTGGTGCTGTAGTTGTAGGAGATGTCTCAAAACGTCATCAGGAGTCCCGACTAAACCCGTAAATGTAAGAAAATGTAAAAAAATGCATATTTTACAAAAACATTTTTTGCTAAAATGTCGTAAGGGGGGACCCTGTCGTAAAAACTCAAAAAAACGGACTTGCTTCAGCAGCACAATTCTGGTGCTGTAGCTGTAGGAGATGTCTCAAAACGTCATCAGGAGTCCCGACTAAACCCGTAAATGTAAGAAAATGTAAAAAAATGCATATTTTACGAAAAACATTTTTGCTAAAACGTCGTAAGTCGTAAAAATTCCAAAAAACGGACTTGCTTCAGCAGCACAATTCTGGTGCTGTAGTTGTAGGAGATGTCTCAAAACGTCATCAGGAGTCCCGACTAAACCGTAAATGTAAGAAAATGTAAAAAAATGCATATTTTACGAAAACATTTTTTGCTAAAATGTCGTAAGGGGGGACCTGTCGTAAAAACTCAAAAAAACGGACTTGCTTCAGCAGCACAATTCTGGTGCTGTAGTTGTAGGAGATGTCTCAAAAGGTCATCAGGAGTCCCTACAAAACCTAAAAATGGCATGAAATGCTTTTTTTTGGAAAACTTTTTTTCACAAAAAATTTTTCAAAAAACAGACTTGCTTCAGCAGCCCAATTCTGGTGCTGTAGTTGTAGGAGATGTCTCAAAACGTCATCAGGAGTCCCGACTAAACCGTAAATGTAAGAAATGTAAAAAATGCATATTTTACAAAAACATTTTTTGCTAAAATGTCGTAAGGGGGACCCTGTCGTAAAAACTCCAAAAACGGACTTGCTTCAGCAGCACAATTCTGGTGCTGTAGTTGTAGGAGAAGTCTCAAAACGTCATCAGGAGTCCCGACTAAACCCGTAAATATAAGAAAATGTAAGAAAATGCATTTTTTACGCGAAACATTTTTGCTAAAATGTCGTAAGGGGGGACCCTGTCGTAAAAATTCAAAAAACGGACTTGCTTCAGCAGCACAATTCTGGTGCTGTTGTTGTAGGAGATGTCTCAAAAGGTCATCAGGAGTCCCTACAAAACCTAAAAATGGCATGAAATGCTTTTTTTGGAAAACTTTTTTTCGCAAAAAAAAATTCAAAAAACAGACTTGCTTCAGCAGCCCAATTCTGGTGCTGTAGTTGTAGGAGATGTCTCAAAACGTCATCAGGAGTCCCGACTAAACCCGTAAATGTAAGAAAATGCATATTTTACGAAAAAAAATTTTTTGCTAAAATGTCGTAAGGGGGGACCCTGTCGTAAAAATTCCAAAAAACGGACTTGCTTCAGCAGCACAATTCTGGTGCTGTAGTTGTAGGAGATGTCTCAAAACGTCATCAGGAGTCCCTACAAAACCTAAAAATGGCATAAATGCTTTTTTGGGAAAACTTTTTTTTACAAAAAAAAATTTAAAAAACGGTCTTGTTTCAGCAGCACAATTCTGGTGCTGTAGTTGTAGGAGATGTCTCAAAACGTCATCAGGAGTCCCGACTAAACCCGTAAATGTAAGAAAATGTAAGAAAATGCATATTTACGAAAAACATTTTTTGCTAAAATGTCGTAAGGGGGGACCCTGTCGTAAAAATTCCAAAAAACGGTCTTGCTTCAGCAGCACAATTCTGGTGCTGTAGTTGTAGGAGATGTCTCAAAACGTCATCAGGAGTCCTACAAAACCTAAAAATGGCATAAATGCTTTTTTTGGGAAAACTTTTTTTTTACAAAAAAAAATTTAAAAAACGGTCTTGTTTCAGCAGCACAATTCTGGTGCTGTAGTTGTAGGAGATGTCTCAAAACGTCATCAGGAG